>NC_056746.1:309264690-309472190 GCF_019279795.1 Protopterus annectens | reverse complement strand
AACCTTAGCTATGCAAATGCAAATGTAACCCACGAGATATTGTGCCTCAGAGGTTATTTTAAGGGATGTATATTAGGACATGATTTTACAGCTGCCTCTGTCCGTCAGAGACATAGGTCTAAGAAAAAGGGAGAATTTCTGATTTTCTATCTTCTGGATCAAGTTGAGCTTGAATATGGTTAGGGAAGGGCTCTGCTTCATAAGGATGGGAAACCTATTCCAGAGAATGGGGATTTTCTGAGATACAAACCTGTCTCTCTAACATGTCCTACTTAAGCCACAGACAAAGTTTACATTCTTAGATCTACTAGTTATGCTGCTGTTCAGTCTGTGGATATGCAAAAGGTCCATCAGAGTGTGCTCCAATCATGCCTTGTAATTCAGGCATAAATTGTCTCTCAGCAATCTGTAGAAAACAGAGTACAGAGATATGGCTTTGAGGAAATTGGCATAAGACATTGTGTTTATGCCCTGCATTCTTTTTGTGAGGGACCTCTGTGAACATTCCAGTTGTTGCATGTGCCTGGTCAGGCACATACAGATGTGTCTGATGATGGCTGAGTACACTGGCATAATGACTTCCCTGGACCTTGATGCCATGCCCTTACTTATAAGATGAGTGACATAGAATGATTTTCATACAACCTTAGACACATGTTGGTCGAAAGCCAGGTTACTAGGTACATGAGTCCCAAATCTCTGACTACTGTGTCTACTTTTTGGGGTGTTTTATTAATGAGGTAGTTTTCCTGAGTGGCTGACTTCCCAAAAGGTACTATTATGCATTTCTTATCATTGAGTTTTAAGCTGTGGCTTTGGCACCAGTCATTTGTCTGTGTTAGACCATTCCGTAAGAAGCTAGCATCTTGGAAGGTTTCTGTGATTGCTCCCAGCTTGGAATCCTATGCAAACGTGTTAAGCCAGAGACCCTTGACATTGCCTTTGACTTCTGAAAAGTAGATGCCAAAGAAGAATTGTCCGAGCACAGAGCCCTGCAGGACTCCACTAGAGAACTGTCTCTTTGTGGAGGTAGTTTCTTCAATATTATTTTCCTGGGTCTAGTCTGTGAGCCAGCTGACTATCCAGTGAGTTACATAGGGGGTTATGTCAGTTCCATGAATTTGTTTACAATGTCCAAATGCAGTATTGTATCAAATGCCTTAGCTAGGTCAAGGTAGATAGTGTGCATTATTTTGCCATCATGCATTGTCTTGGTGACTTTCTCAAAGCAGTCCACCAGGTTCATTAGGCATGACCTGCCTTTGATAAAACCAAACTGGGTTGGGTCCAGTGTCTAAAGGTTTCCTATGTCATTGTTAATCATTTCCATGATAATTCTTTCCATGACTTTGCATATGAGACTTGTCAGACTAATAGGTCTGTAGTTCCCAGGCTCTCTTGATGGTCCACCCTTGCGCAGAAGGATGACATTTGCAGTCTTTCATTTGCTTGGCATGAAGCCTGTGTAGAGGCTATAGTTGAATAGTGTCACCAGTGGCCCTGGCAGGTTATATTTCAGGCTATTTGGGAGGCATCCTGGGATATTATTTGGGCCCATAGTAGCTGCATTCTTAGCCTTAGAAATCTCAGCTAACACCTGCTTCTTACTGAAAGCTGGAAGGATTATGTTAGATGGTATTTCCTTGGGGTTGCTGGGGGTGACATGGGGGTAGAATTGGAGCTGAATTTATCAGCAAAGAAGATTTGCTATATCTCCCAGTTCTATGAATGTGGCACTATTTACTAAGAGCTCAACAGTTGTGTGCTGCCTTTGAGGCTTTGGACATAATTAAAGAAGGACTTATGGTTGTCATTGGCCTGGGGTGCTACCTTTACCTCAAAATTGGCTTTATTGGCCTTCAT
Source organism: Protopterus annectens (assembly GCF_019279795.1). Taxonomy (NCBI): domain Eukaryota; kingdom Metazoa; phylum Chordata; order Ceratodontiformes; family Protopteridae; genus Protopterus; species Protopterus annectens. The sequence goes on along the minus strand of NC_056746.1, from coordinate 309,470,327 downwards.
TAGTCCTCTTAGTTGTCTTCCTTTCATGGCATGGTGCTTGTCATACTTTTCTGCCTTGCATTTGATGACTTTCATTATATAAATCACTACTCTCCTACCATCCTCTCACTTGTCTGTCATTTCTAAACAACCAATAGCCTAGCAACTCCATGTCTCACCCCATCTTGTCACTAGCCTGTGTGGCAATATCCACCATTCCCTTATGCATCACTACCTGCAGAAAACCCCACCTTTCTTCATAAACTCTTTAGACTGTATATAATACTACCAGACATGCTCTGTTACCTTTGTTTGTTTCTACTATGTTCTGTTTTCTTTTCCTGCTTAATGCATATCATAGAGCTGGTGTTTCTGTCTGGACTCCCCCTTTTCGGCTACCCAGTCCATGCCCTTTGCCAATGTCTTTTGCCACAACCAGGCATTTTACATCCTAAAGCTCTTCTTCTTCTTCTTAGGTGTGCTGCTTGCTGACACATGTAACATTTCTATTTTTTTCTGTCTCCTGTGTCCTATCCTATCATTTCTCTGTCATCTCCCTGCTTGCATCCATATCAACTGTCTCCTTTAATAGCTATGGATGCCTATCTGTAGCACAGCATGTGGCAATCCTTCTCCTCTCTCTTATGCATATTAAGCCTAAGCCCTAAGACCTTTTTCACCATGATCTGGTCTTTTCTGTCTCTCTTAACCCCCTGCTGACTGAGTCTCCAATCACTGAGACCATTTACTTTGTCCCACCACTGGTTCCCTTTTCCAACCTCACTTCCTGCCTTATGGTATTACTTCCTCATATTTCCAAACTTTCTTACATCATTTGCAGTACCCATTCCATCCCCACAGTTCCTACAAATTGCCTCCTCCTTACCTTAGATCATCCCCTTTTTCCATCATATCTGTGCTTCACCTACAAGGTTTCACAATGCTGTGCACTCTGAGCAATCTCAGCTATGATTCCCCCTTACTCCATTCTATCTCCTTCTGCTGATCCCTTCTCTGCACTCTCTCAACAGCGAATGCCATTTTCCTTTTCACCGCTATCCTTCCCCTATCCTGATTCATGCCTGTCATTCCCTACATGTCTCAAAGCTGACCCCTGCCCACCCTTTCCTCCAGTCTACCTTGGCCAAAGTCTTCTGTATTACTACTTTTATCTACCATTTCCATCCATACAATAACATCTCAGTTGTCATATAACTTTCCTAGGCTCTCTCAACTTCTTGTCCCCCTGTATGCTCTAAATTCAGCCCCCACACAGTTTTCTTGGTCCCACTGTTGGCCCACCCCTGTGCCATTTGCCCACCTATTTTCACCTCCTCTAGTGTCTCCTTCCCATGGTTCAATCTACTGTTCCCTTTATAATCCATTTGCATAATACACTTGTAATATGACCTATTGGATATCAGTACTCTCTCAGGTAAATGATCCAACTGTCAATATCAGATTTACTTGAATCTTAATAGACTATTGTGTAGCTTTGTAAGCAATAATCATCTACCTGAGAGAGGCAAAAAACCTGTACCTGACAGAAGCTTGTAATGCTACTTTAACTCATCCACACACATAAAGTGTGTGTGCTGCCTGAATCAATCTGAGACCAGTAAGTGTACAAATAACTGATTTTCATGCTTAGTTCAATATATTTTTTTTATATTTACGCTGTTGTGCCACCAACACTGAGGCATTTACCACCACATTAACAACAGCACTATAAAGTGTGAATGACTTGATACTTACTCAGCTTCAAAAGAAAGCTGTTATTTTGTTGGTATGGTGTACATACTTAAGGGAACATTGTGTTATGGGCTTGGTGTATCTTTATATGCACTGTAATGTATATAGTACGGGTATATTGCTGATACATTTATGGTGCTGCTGTCTGTGTGTAGTTACCACTCGTACATGACTGCTGGAGGTATGTGAAAAAGTGACATTCCTCTGACTTTGCTGGGTGTTGTAATGTGGTTTATGCTAAGTACTACTGTAATAAGATGTGCTGATGACATGTGATCAAAAATTAGGAAGGGTGCATGGAAGGTACAACCTAACAGTAAGACTCTGAGATAAATTAATTTGCATATCATACAACAGTATTTGTCACAGAGATATAATAATGGTCTTATAATATTTGCTACCAAAGTTAAGACCATGTATTTCCAGTTTAGGGATACACAAGTGTAATTATGGCGTACCTTCCATATACTGCACAGTTATACAGTGGAGTAACTACATGCATAATGCACATTGAAAATGGAAATGTTACTACTGTGGAATCTAATAAGCTGTTTTGGGTTGGTGCTGTCACACTTTGCATGATAGTTTGTTGTTGCTGGTTAGTGACTGCATAAGTGTACTTGGTGCATGGGAAGTAGCTTTAAAGTGTAACAATACAGCGACCATTCTCCATCAGTTCTGCATTATTCATATTATTTTGTACATCAGACACCTGTAGAGCTTATCATCAGATAATTGTTTAACTACTACAACTATGCATAAAACTCATCACTACAGAGACCTCCAGATATTCAACACCATACACTGATATTCTTAAATGAACAATACAAATGTGAGTTTTCACTAACCTTATAGTTATATTTTGATTATGTGCAATAGTCATTTTATGCATGTGGTGACATTGTAAGCTTGTTTGGTATGTGCATAATATATTCTGCTACAACATAGCAACATCAAAGTACATTCTGAAAATATATAAGGATGCAGTTATGTTATCATATCATGTAAAACTACATATATCTGACAAGGACTCATGGATAATTATGCAAACTATAATTGAACATATTTACATTGCACCTCTGTAGAGGGTTGGGGGTTGGCATAATGGTTGATGTGTTTATCTCACAGTCAAGAGGTACAGGGTTTGAGCCTCACTAAAGAGAAATTGGCTAGGCTCAAAAATGGCCCACAAGGCAGATAGCCTAGTACTTACTTAAGTATCTAGATATAGGAGGTCCAAGTAGATGTATGAATTGCAACATCTTTACTTTGAATTCCCTGCCAAAATAACTTGAGTTAAAAAGACAGAAAGGGACCAAATTAATACAGAGAATGGGAACTCCAGTTTTTCTACAATAATTTGTACATCACTAATACTACAGTAATATATCAAGCAAAGTGCCTTTAATAGCATGCTATAGCAAATGTGCACATCCATTAGCTATACAAAATATCTTGTCTACAACCAGTGAGTGATGGGGAAGAATGTATTGCTACCTAAAACATTGTAATGCTATAATCATGACACTCATTGCACATGAGATTGCTTCACTGTCCGGAAAGCAATGCATACTGAACATTAAGTATATATGTACATAATATATTACTTGTGTATATCACTGTCATCAGTACATTGTGTGGCACATCTAATGCTATGTATTCATATAGGCTTTTCTATAAGTATGAATCAAGTACTCATGAGTACTTGGGTAATATGTTTATCACAAGTACAAATGCAGTTTTACAAGTTCCCTACTCACGTGACTACATTTAAGCAGCATGACAAAGTCTACTGTAACAGCATGTGCCACATGGTAATATAACTGCTGGTGTTGTTCAGAAGCGATATATGTTATATTTCACAGTCCATCATATTACTGGCATGTATGAACCACAACTAACTTACTGTTGTACATTGTTTTGCACTGTTCAGTACTGTGCACACATGTGCTTATACTACCCAGACTGCAACATGCTAACAGGTAACACCTGTACATATATCTAGGCATGGCAATGCTCCATGGTACTCTAAAACTACCTGGGATAACTTTTGACATATCTGCAAAGTCTAGCTTTTTGCAACTCCAGTCATCTCTAACTCTAGTGGTAAGTCTTGCATCATAAGCATATTCCTCTGCCAAACATTTTGACAAATCCATGGAGGTCACATGGGTTGGGCTGAGTTTTGTATATATGTTTCTCCCATAATCCTCCCTCTACTTGATAGTAGTTATTCAGCATCATTCAGGAGATTAACCCCTCTGTTCTGGGGTCACCAGCAGGAGAATAGTGAGCTTGGGAGCCATCACTGATGCACACATAGGATGGCTTGAAACAGTAGTAGGAGGCATTATTCTTATGTGTTGGCATCATTAAGAAGGCAATTGTGAGGTATTATGTGTAGATCTCTCTTTAGGTGTTCTCCACCTCATCCAGTGTTCGATGTTCAATGTTCTGGAGAATCAAACTCAAAACCTAAAAAGGCCTTCAAAGGCTCTGCCACCCAAAAAGCTGGATCATATACTCTATCTCTCAACCACTCATTCAAAGAACTCTTGGAGGATATTAACAAATCCATACTTCTGTTTCTACAAGATAATTAATTCCACCATATTCCAACCTTACTGTGGACACATATTAAATATAGGCTTAAATTCCTAGAAGTTATCTCAAAAAACAAGTTGATATTACTTTTCATGTGTTTATTTGCAAGGACATTAATCCTGGTACCATCACCATATGAACCAACATGCACACACTTATGGATGATGATTAAGTCTCCCCTTACAAGCCTTTAACCAGTGGTTACAAGCCTTTAACCAATTATGAATAAATACAGGCTCTCCAGTCTGTACCATTACTGCAGATCATTAGCACCCTTAATTTGCCTAGAGTAATACCTTTGCATCCTTTCCAGTCAGTTTTTTGCAGTGTGATATCATCAGTAGCAGAGGGATATCCCCTATTAGTTGAACCAAAATAAGTGACCTTTATTTCCTTAGCATTAATCCTCATATTATTAAAGGCTGTGTGATATAACACATTATCCAAATGTCTTTGCATAGTTCTTTGGTCACCCTCTGATGTTCTTAATGCACCTATCTTTTGTATCATCTTCATATTTGCTTCACCATATTTTGCTTGATTGTTGAAAGCTGCACATAAAAATAGAAAACAACACTAGGACCAAGATGGGCCATTGTGGAATACAAGTGGAAAGTACCATTTAGTTAGAAAAATGAGGTCCAATACTTCTGCAGTGGCATTTAATCACATAAATATTTATTTTCTTTCCCACCATTAATTGTAAGATGTCATTGTGATCAACAGTAACAAAGGTTCTAGCCACTATCTAGTGCTTTCCAAACTGATTGTGTGTCTTAAGATCCTTGGCTTTTATTAATCTGCATGCTACAGAGCTGTGTTGTAATAAGTCCTGATTGTGTGACATAAGCACCTTGTTTTTTATCAGTCTTCCTGATTAGAATTCAATACCTGAGATATATCTAACAATACCCCTTCAAAACATTTGCAAAGGATGCTGGTTAAACTTATATGCCTGAAAATGCTCACTAAAGATGAATTGCAACCTTTAAACAGTGGTACAACAAAAGCTAAACATGGAGTAATAAAGTGTATGATGTTTATTAGAAAAAAAAACATTTAGTCCATCCTGACCAGCAGCTGTTTGAGGTTTAATTACTTTTAAAGCCTTAACCATATTGTGAGTGGACTTGGCATAATGGTTGAGATTTTCACCTTATAGACTCAAGCAGGGCTGACTTTTGGTCAACTGCTGTCCTAGGCAGAAGGGCTTCACAGCACCCGCCCATATACACCATTCAACACCCCCATCCTAGTCTATCTACGCCATCCAGACTACTTTTTCCTCCTATTTCTCACAGGTTGTCTTACTCTTCAGTGTTCCTGTATTCATTAAACACATTTTAAAGAAACCATTTCTTTAGTACAAAAAAAAATAAATAAATAAACAAATAAATATTGGAAAAGTGCCCCTGCTAGAGCAGTGCCCTAGGTGGCTGCCTAGTTGGCCTTTGCCTAAGGCCGGTTATGGACACAACGTATAGTGTTTGATTTTAACCTTGTGTTATTGGCTAAGCTTAAAGTAGCCTTTCAGGGCAGTTAGCCTAGTATTCCCCTATGAACCAACATTTCAGTAGTAACTGTTGGACAGTTACCAGAGTCATCAGAACAAAAAAGAAAACAATTCACCAGCCACATCCCTTCTACTATCTAGATACTGTATAAATTCATTGAATACATTTTTGAGCTACATTTTGGGGTTACTAATGGAACAATTATTTACACCTGAATGGAATTTAGAATTAAATTCTTTCCTATATTGTCTTAAATGCTTAAAGAAGGCCTTTTTATTATCTGTTATGTGCACTGCCATACTTTTTTTTTTTCATAATCACTTCTAATAGCACATGGGACCTCCTAAAATAGCTCCTAGACATTGCAGAGCTTTCCCCTACATTTCTCATTTTGGGTGCTTTTAAACCTTTTCCAAAAATAGTTTCATCTTTACCTTGTTTAATCCAGTGACCTGTTCCATCAAGGCGAATGACTAGTCTATAGTTTAATCTGAAGCATGGGTACATATTTTACAATTAGTCCATCAATATAGCCATAGAAAGACTTCTTTTTATCTTTTATAGTTTTGTGATACATTGTCTTTTCTCAATTCCAAGCTTTCAATTCCTTCAATTGACCAGTAAAATCAACCCTATAGACCACCTGCCTATGTCGCTGCTCCTCCAGAGATGTGAGTATGAGCAGTGCAGCAGAAATAAGTCCATGTCTAGCTAATATGATCAGACCCGAATAATTCAGGCTCTATTGAGGATTCCTTAAATACGTTATTGTCTTTAACCCATAAAACATCCAATATTTTTCCCTTTGTAGTCGGTTCTTTAACTACCGAAGCCTTTCATTAGTCTGCACTGACTTGGACTATTTCATCTGATTCACTAGTGCTGACTGATTGAGCATCTCATTTTACTTTTGGTGCATTAAGATCACTGCCAAGGATGTCAGAGTTTGCTAAAAAATATGAAGAAAGGGACTCATTAAACTTCCCAATGACTTATTTAGTTTATGTTGGGGGTCTATATAATAAACAGATCTTCAAGTCTTTGTTCTTCATAGCTACATTTAACTATCGCAAACTGAGTGCTTATACAAATGGCACTTCCATGGTACCTTTTATTCATAAAACAAGATACCCCAATACACCTTTTTTGAGTTCTATAATAATAAAAAAGTTATAGGAAGAAAGTGACAATGGTTTATTTCTATCTGAGAACCAAGTCTCTGTTACTAAAATAAAGTTAACGCTATCATGGGCTTATCTTCCTTCAACATGATGAACTTTATTATTCAAATTACATACACTACACATATGACATCATAAAAAAAGAAACACCTGCTTTTTTGCTTTTTAGTAATAGCAACCTGATAATTTATAACAAAAAAGTTTTCTTAACGAGTTTTTTTAGTTTGTTGAGCAGGAGCCTATTGCCTTGATAACATAGATGAAGTTATCTGACCATAATATCTAGAGTTCACAATAATTCTTCCCATATCCTGATACAATCCAAGGAGACTGTAATTCCCCCTAAAGTAGTTAGAACATTCTCTTGCAACCTTTTTAAGACTGTAAGTAAATCTTGGAGGTGTAATGATTATCACACATAACTAGCATGAAATCCACTGAAGTTAATTTTCTGCAATACACGGAGTTAGTTTTACCTCAAACTACTATCTCCGTACCATATTTAGTTCTCTTGTCAAATAGTGTTTGTAATGCGTTGCAAATATCATACAACTGATAGAGTTCACATCCTCCAAGACATCCATCCATCCATCCATCCACAATCTTTTTTTCCCCATATTTTGCTCATGGGGTCGAGGTGCCACTTCAACAGTGACAGTCATCTAGAGCTAAGGTTTACACCACTGGGTGGCTAGCTCTGCCATGGTAGCTCTTCCACTCAGTACACTTGCACACCCACTCACACCTATGGCCAATTTAGAGTGTGCAATCCACATACTGCATGTCTTTGGAATGTGGGAGGAAACCGGAGCAGCCAGAGGAAGCCTACATGAATGCAGGGAGGACATGCAGACTCTGCACAGAAAGCACCACAGCCATGAATCGAACTGGAAAACCTCTTGCTGTGGGGTGATAATGTTATCCACTGTGCCACTGTGCTGCCCCATCCTCCCAGACATGACACTTTTAATATTTTCCCTGCTAACTCTAGGCAATACATTTTTATTTCCTTTAACACAGAATCATCATTAACTAAAACCAGTTTTTAACAGAGTTTCTAGCCAGAGTGTCAGTTTGATGATTAGTTGGAGTTACCTCTTCATGGGGCACTAGTGTATCACCATTATTGTCACCCACCACAGAACCTCATAAGACATTTTTCTTTTTTTTAATCACTGTAAGGCTTTCAGAGTAGTGAAGTCTGATTCATCTAGTGTTAATCCTCTCTTAAAACTTTGTCTTTAACATACTGGGCTCATTTAGCATAACAGACAAATTCGGGGTTTCAGTTTCAGTAGTTATTTTTTTAAAGATAACCGATTTGCACTAGATTGCTCAATGTGTTCCGGTGAGTTTGTCAATTATGTGTCACATTAGGATGAAACAATTAGTGTACATTCAATTAATGAAGAATAGTCTGTATTAGGATTTCAGTTTATTCTTTTTTAGTTTTCATTTCCTTCATATTTAGGAATAAATGATGAATCATTTACAATATTATAATCTCTAACTGACAAACACTTGTGGCAGATATTGCATTCATTATTCTATCCTTCTTGAGATTTACTAAACTTCAGACGTGGAACATTTTATTAAAAATCCCCATACAACAAGATCCTTTAAACAAAATGTATCCATTTCCTCCATCAGTAAACCTACAGTAAATTAAAAAGCAGAACAACAAGAAAATATTCCAGAAGAATATCTTCCCTCACTCCAAGCCTCTATGCTTAACATGTTTAACAGACAAAGACACATAAAATGCATCTTTATGTTGTTGCATTAAGGTGGGATATGCAAACATGTCTGCTCAGTTTGTGTCTAATCACTGGGAGTGGAGAATAAACCTGCAAACAAAGCCCTTGATTGGACAGTGATACAAATAACACCTGCCCCTTCTCTGCCTAAAGAGCCAGCTAAACCTTAGGAAAAAAATAAAGTTTTTTGTGTCACCAGAATCCTTAAAAGGAATATCAAGTGACGGAACAGCAGATCTACAACACACAAAATAGAATCCCGGTTAGAAAAAAAAACTCCAGCTCTACTAACTCTTTCCAAGCGTGACAATACCCCCCATGGCTTGCCTATTCCCTAGTCCAGCTGCTGTTCATGGTTCTATTCTTGACTAAGGCCCAGGGCCACAAGTCCAGTATATTGTCATTATCTCTCCCCTCAAACAGAGGTGAGTAGGTGTAGCCTCATAATTCTTTCCCCCTGCCAGTTTCTATAGGTAACCGGGCTTCATAAATGAACCCAGATCTGGGTCATGGTCAGGGCTTTATCCCTCTACATCAATTAGCTGACTTACTCTGCAGATCTTGCAGACATTGGCAAATACTATTGAAGCAGTGAGTGTTTGTAAATATTGGCACTGTGTGTTATCAGTCCCTAGCAAGCTACACTTCACAGAAAATAAGATTCTGAAACATTTCATGCTAATGAGGCCCATTAGTGATGTTTGGCATTGGAGAGCTGAATATAATGGCCAGTATGTCATGCAAGACTGTAGTATTTGAGATCCATAAGTATGTGGAATTAGTACCTTTACACAGGGACATAATGTAGTTGCCTGATACTAAGGTATATCCACTTATCTAGTAAGCCACATCCACTGGGCTGTATCACTTTTTAGGTGTATGTTGCATACATACATGATTATATCATATATTATAGCATGTATATATACATGGCTACTGCCATGCGGTATTGGTAAAGAACGCTTGCATGGAAGTTGCAACCTGTATATTGTGATATTGCCTTTATTTGTTAGGCTTTCTTTGGAAACTCAGGCTGCTCTGATTATTACGTCTTTGTTTACTTTCAGGAGGCTAACTTTGCTATGCATGCTGTGCTAGACCTTTGGAATGGGTAACTTTATTAGGTATTCTATACTTTCTACAACTGTTAACCTTGGATCCTCAGTAAAAAAATCCTTTGTCCTACATTATTTCTTGGCTTACTCTTTGAGTCTTGAGCAAAGAAGTTGAGAGGTATGTGGGAGGTGTATTCTGACATCAGTGAGCTGACACAATACATTCCTATGTGGCCAGTATTTATGCATATATATGCATTCATTTGATCAGAATCAAACATCTGAGGTGTATAGTCACAGTCATACAAGTGGCTAAAATTGATGATCACATCCATGTGTGTGTGTTAAAATAAATGATTGTATGCAATTTTGCTGTTTGATATCTGAAGAGAACACAGTCAATAAATGTGTCTTTAAATGCTGGGTATGGGGTTGTTGGTTGGGCTGTGGCAGTCTGAGCAGGAAGTGAGTGATAGCAACTGTTCATTGGTACACTGGTGTAGCAAGTAGCATTGCCATCACTTATCACTTGGTTGTCTGGCTGAGATTTTGGTGTGGAGTTTGCATGTATTCCTTGTATCTATATAAGTTTTATCCAGGTGCTCTGGTTTCTTCCCCAGACCCTTGGGTGTATAATATACACCTGTGGTCATTTGCAATTTTACTTTCATTCTAATCTAACACCACAGGGGCACAAAGAAGGTGACAATCTGTTTTTTTTTTTCAAGGAGCAGGGAGCCAGGCGGTATTCCCAGCTATGATTTATATATCCCTGCAAGCATCTGGTTTTATTCAGAAGTACTATGTTTTAACCTTGAACACTAAACTTTAGACACAACTTATTTTTCTTGAAGGAAAAATTAAGATTGAATTTCTCTCCTTACCTATGATATTTGTTCAGCTTGTCATTTGATGGAAAGGTTATAAAAAGCTCTTAAGAGCACCTAGTACCCTATGAATTCTGGTGCCACCGCCATACCCTTGGTTTAATTCAGTACTTCCTCCACACTTGGCTGGTTAGGGTGTATTATAAGAATAATAAAAATAAGAAAAAGCTAAAAAGGAAGAAAATCTGAGAAAAAAACAATAAAGCATTAATCAATCTGACTGACATGGGGCCAAGATGAGGGGTCAAGGGAAGGCAAACAGAGGACCAGTGTACACCAGGGGCCATTTCATCTAAGACTGGCCTTGTTGATTTAAGTTAGATATCTGAGGTGTATATAGTTCATGAAGTGGCTATAATGAGTGCGTGCTAAGGTGGCCTATGAATGAAAGTGACTAACTTCATCTGTTGTTTGATCATAGGTAATAATCATTGACCTGTTGGAATAGAGCCCAACACCATTCTAAATGGCCCCACCCATGCAACTATTTCCTGCTACCCCAGCCAGCACTGTTGTTACAATACCCCTTTAATTACTTTGAAAACTTCAGAGTAGCATGGTGTAAGACTTTCAGGAATCCCACCCCTTTGTCCTTGCATTGTGTGGCCCCATAGAGGATATGGATCTTGTGGGTTAAAACAGCCAGAATAACAGTTATTGTTAGATTAAAAAATGTAAGTTCTGTGGTCTTGTGAAGAATCAACACTATTCATAATCATAGCAAGAATAGGAACGTGATTGAATTTTAATTAAAATAAAAGATGAAAAAGTTGAGAGCCACCAAAAATGACAACACAAAAGGGTCAGGGTAAGAAGACTAGAATAACAGTAACAAGCGTTTCTTCAGAATATCAAAAATGAAAATGTAAAGGGGAACATGGATTATAGCACTGGGCCCCTGGGTAAGCTTCTGCTGAAAAAGAGTTCGATAACCATGTACCATGTAGGTTCATAGATTCATAGGTTCATAGGTAAGTACTAGGTTATCTGCCCGAAGGCATTTATAAGCCTAACCAGCATGTGTTGTCTTTCATCGCCCCCTTAGATTAGTTCCCTGTGCCTCTGTCCAGCAGAGCCACTGAAGTGATCCCCTGGGTAAATGTTCTGTTTCCCATTCACTCGTCAAGGTTGCTCTTGAAGAGTGTTAGCAAGGAGCTCTGCCTAATGTAGATTGGAATCTTGTTCCAAAGCAAGGGAAGTCTCTGGGACAGGTATCTATCCATCCAGCATGTCCTATTTATTGTTGTGGTGAGGTTTAGGTCCCTAGAGCATGTGGCTCGAGGGGATATAATTTTTATTAGGTGGAGCATGTCCATCAATTCTGGGTTGGACATGGCCTTGTATGTCAGGCAGAGATCACCTCTGAGTAGGTGGTATGCAACCGAGTACAGCTGGAATTTCTTCAGTCGAGCTGCATAGGGCATCTGTTTGAGCCTGGTGATCCTCTTGGTGAGGTACTCCTGTGGTATTTCCAGCTGTTGCAGGTGTCTTGTAAGGTACATCCCAAATGGGGCGTTGTAATTTATGATGGGTCTGATGAGTGATGAGTAGCGGGGTACAATGACCTCTTTTGATCTGGATGTGAACCCTTTTGTGATTAGGTGGGCCACGTAGCAGGATTTCCTAACCACTTTGGCAATGTGATCATCAAAGGAGAGATTACTATCTACTTGGGTTCCCAATTTCCTTATTACGTCTTCTGTATTTAGGGGACCACCACCTATGTGGTAGTTTGTGGGTACTTTGTTTTTTCCAAAGGGGATGACTATGCACTTTTTAGCATTTAGCTTGAGGCCATGATTTTGACACCAGGTATCTGTCTCAGTGAGAACCTTTTGGAGGATGTCTGTGTCAGCCAGAGAGTCAATTATAGCCCCTAGTTTGCAGTCGTCTGTGAATCTGGTCAGCCATAGTCCTCCTGTGCTTGCCTGTACCTCTGAGAAGTATATGCCGAACAGGAGTGGTCCTAGGACTGACCCCTGGGGAATGCCACTTGTAACCAGTTTAGAGTCGGACCTAGCTCCTGCAACTCTTACCATGTGGGTTGTGTCCATGAGCCAGTTGGCAACCCATCTCGTGATGTAGGGGTTTATGTTCAGGCTGGTGAACTTGTCTATAATACCAGAATGGGGAATGGTATTGAAAGCCTTTGCGAGGTCTAAGTAGGCTGTGTGGACCACCTTTCCCTCGTCTATAGCCTTAGTAACTGTCTCAAAGAAGTCCACCAGGTTTAGGAGGCATGATCTACCCCTAACAAAGCCGAACTGGGTAAAGTCCAGTATTTGGAGGTTCCCAATGTCTCTGTTAATGAGTTCCATGATGATGTGCTCCACAGCCTTGCAGACCAAGCTGGTCAGGCATATAGGGCAATAGTTCCTGGAGTCTGTTGTGGCTCCAACTGTGTGGAGTGGAATAACCATTGCTGTCCACCACTCTAAGGGTACATAGCCTGTGGAGAGGCTGAGTTTGAACAGTGTGTTTAGGTGAGGGGTTAGTTCATCTTTGAGCTATTGTAGAACGCAGCCTGGGACACCATCCAGTCCCATTGATGCTGTGTTTTTGGCTTTGGAGAGGGCTGTTTTAACCTGAGTGTCTGTGATTTCAGGGGCTCTGCATTCTTCTGGTATGGGTATGAGCCCTTTTGGGGGTGAGAGGGGGGTGAAGTTTGCACTGAACCTGTCTGCCAGGATGTTGGCGATATCAGTTGGTTCAGTGTATTTTGTGCCATTCTGCACTAACTCTGAGCAGATTTGAGAATTGCTACTTAGATTTTTGACATAGCTAAAGAATGCCTTGTGGTTATCTTTGGAGTCCTTGGCAATTTTTCTTTCAAAGCTAGCCTTGGATGATTTTATGAGGGATCATAGTTTCTTGCTGATACTGATCAGGGGTGTCTTCCCTTCTTGGGATTTTACTCTTTTCTGTACTAGTTTCCTCCTTCTGTTGTATAGCTTATTTATGGCAAGGGTCCACCAGACTGGTTTCCTTTTCTTGGAGGAGTGACTCTTGGTTTTGCTTGGGATAGCACACTCCATGCATTCTTGTAGGTGCCCATAGAGTGCATTAGTAAAGGATTTTGCAGCTTGGACAGCGTTATCCTTTAGCATGGGGGCTTTGAAACTTTCCACCTTGGTCTTAAGTAACGTAAAGTTTACTTTTGAAAAGTTTTTCACGTTGGTTTCCTTGACCGGGGGTGGGGGAGGAATGTGGATGTCCAGAATGATTAGTTTATGGGTTTATGGTCAGATCTAACCAGCGAGGGATTGACCTCCGGTGTGGAACACTGGTCACCCATGTTGGTGATGACCAGGTCCAATATGTTGTCACCTCTGGTCGGGATGTTGACCAGTTGATCCAGGGCATTTGAGTTTATAAATTCTAGGAAATGTTGGGCAAGGGAGTTAGTACTTGAATAGTTCTCCCAGTTAATGTTTGAGTAATTGAAATCACCCAACCCTTTATGTTTCCCAGTGTTTCCAGAAATGCAGAATGGGGGTCCTGGGACATGGTGGGTGATCTGTAGCAAGCTACAATTTGAATTGCAGTTTTGCCCATTGTTAGTTGCACGTGGATGATCTCTGAAGCATCATGCTGTGCCACTAACCTGGAGTGTGGGTATCCTTGATGAATATGGATACACCCCCGCCTTTTGTATTTCAGTCCAGGTTCTGTGGTCGAAATGTATGGTATGAGTTGTAGCCTGGTAGTGCTGGGGTGCTCTCTGAAGCCTTAAACCAAGTTTCTGTTACTGCACATATATCGATTTTCTTCATATTGATGAGTGCCTCGAGTCCGTGCATTTTGAGGTTTAGACTTCTGGCACTGAGTAGCATTACCCTCAGTTTTTTGTTACTTGTGCTATTTATGGTGGTGGGTTTGTCTTTTGAGCCTTGCCTAAAAAAGGCACTATGGGGATGGCAAGAGCCTTGGCCAGTATTCAAAAGCCTAAGGGTGACAGGTACAAGCCATCTCTAGCGAAGCAGCATGGCTTGTCGAGCATGTCATCCAGGCGGACAGACACTGAATCCCCTTTGAATGACACTAGAAGCTTGGCCAATTGGTGAAATTGATAATTTTTTCTTTATACCATGGTATCATTCTTGGTGAGAGCAGGATGCTACTCAGGGTCAGGGTCATACCGGCCTGGGCTATGTGATCAGAGAGTTCTTCCATGTCTCTTTTCATGTAGTCCAGGGAGGTACGGCTCAGGTCATTCACACCAACATGGACAATGACAGAGTCGTATTTGTACTTGTTCTGGAGTGACCTAAGTGCTTGTGTTATGTAGCAGATCCTGGCACCTGACAGGCAGCTAACAGTAACCTTCTCCTTGTTCAGTCTAGTAAGTGGGATGTCAGTGTGCCTGACTATAGTCACCTATTATTAGTGTGTTGGGTATGCTATTTTGCCTTAAGGGCTGTGATTGCATGGCACACTGGTTTTGTGAAGTATGTGTTTCATGGTTTGTGTTGAGGGGTGGAGGTTTCTTGGATGTCTGCTTTGGAGGTCTCTGTTGCTTTTGCAGATTTTTATTTAGAGCCTCTGAGTATGTTTTCATGTATTTATGTGTTTTTTACCAGTGCTGGTTTAATAGGTCTATGTGAGACTGGTGGTGTGATGCAAGTAATTCCCTTCTCCTCTTGACTGATCCAGTCTTGGGTTGAGAGAGCTTAGCTTCCAGTTTGGCTGTATAATTGCATCCCTCACATGTATTAGTGTTTGGCGGTAGGAGGAGAGGGTTGTATGTGTACATGAGGCAGTTGTAACATTGCCTCAAAATGCCCAGATTCACCAGTTGGACTGGAAAGTACACCTGAAATTGCCCTTTGGGCATGCCTGGATAGGTACAGTGAACTGTTTTACTAATTGGTTGGTAAGGTCAAATAGAGAGCCCTTCTGTACAGTATAGGGGGTCTAGTGCTAGGGTTTATTAGTGCTTGCTATGAGTTTTGAGCAAGTGCCAGGCTAAGAAATGAATGGTTTGAGCACTTAAGTTGAAAGTTCATCTAGTTCCAAGGGAAAAACTTTATAGGAGACTTTGTGGAGCCTGGAATAGTTATACCCTAGCTAACCGGCGCTGCCCAGCACGCAAAACCGTACAAATGCGTTTTTTATAGCAGGGAAATGAAAGAAATAGAAATTAGCCCAAAATGGCCAATAAACTACTAATTTCTGGGCTGAAACCACTCCTCCAGGAACAGATAGGCTGCTCAAAGCTCCCTCTCTCACAGTGAACAGAGAAACTTCCTTCTATCCAAGTAAGGTTTGTGCAAATACAGAAACTTGTAACACAGCCCTGAATTCAGCACTAACCTGAAAACTGGTCTGTATTAGCTTAGAAAGGTGGGAAACAAGTATATTTTTGTTTTTGTTTTTTTCAGAAAATAAAGCAGATACAATCAAAAAACACTTTAAATGCACAGAAATGGCTATCACACTTGAGTGTGTAGCCTATAACAGTTAAACAAGTAATTTAAACACAAAAATGACTTTGTAAAAGTGCAGGCAGTACAATAACTACAATATGTAGCTGAAACAAGCTTTTTAAATCACAGAAATGCTACAAATCGGCATTTTAGGTGGAATTAGCTAAAGACAGCAAGAAAATGCAGAAAATGATATTTAGTCACTCCAAAGTCTCTCTTTTGTCTCTCTGCTGCTGTAGAACTCTGCAGGGCACCAGGCAAGAGCTTTCTGAGCTGTATACAAGTGCAAAAACCTCACATATGCAGTTTTTATAGCAGGAAATGAAAGAGAGAGAAATTAGCTCAAAATGGCCAATAAACTACTAATTTCTGGGCTGAAACCACTCCTCCAGGGACAGATAGGCTGCTCAAAGCTCCCCTCTCTCACAGGTGAACAGAGAAACTTCCTTCTATCCAAGTAAGGTCTGGGCAAACACAGAAACTTGTAACACAGCCCTGAATTCAGCACTAACCTGAAAACTGGACTATACTAGCTTAGAACGGCAGGGAAGAAGTATATTTTTTTTGTTTTTTTTTCAGAAAATAAAGCAGGTAACAATCAAAAAACATTTTAAATGCACAGAAATGGCTATCACACTTGAGTGTGTAGCCTATAACAGTTAAACAGGTAATTTAAAGAGATGGGCTGCATATGAACCTTTTACAGCCATGACTTAGGCTACAAGCATAATCAATTCCATTATGTAATTGGAAAAAGCTCATACAATTGAAGAGTACATAAGACATACAGAATATGTAACATAGTTTACAGAGCTTGGGAAACAGGAGACACTTTAGGCATATGGTGAGAAAAGACAGCTATAGCAGAAGTGCATCTTATAGTAGGATAATAGTGTTAGAAACATACATCACACCATTGGCAGTAAGAGGATCAGGGCGCATAATACTAAATTATGACAGCTATGATGCTTATATACAACATTAACCTGAAACAGATGAACAGTGCAAAAACAAAGAGGAAATATATATATATATATATATATATATATATATATATATATATATATATAGAGAGAGAGAGAGAGCTGGTGGAACAAATCAACCAACAATTCTAGGGAGATGAAATTTAACAATGACATTAGGATGCTATGGGACCTTGGAAACATTGCTTAAGAATATATATAACATCTGTAAAAATTCTGTGGACCAATGCTCTAATTTCATTGGCATTTTTGTGTATTAATGATTATATTTACACGAAAGGTTATGAGTATTCAGAAATAGTAAGTATGTATATAAAGTGCATATCACATCCTTGCTACTGTGTGCTGTCATGTGACAAAGATGCAAATTAGGATTCACAATGCTAGCCTTGTGCATGTGCCTTCTCAATATCAATATGCAGTTGCAACACATGTTGATCAGGGGTGGGGTGGGGTTGGAGAAAGACATGTCAGTAGCTGTGGAGCTGTAAGATCAACCTCGGTCCCAGTAGTGATTCTTAGTGTGTACGTCTATATATGCAGAGCTCTAATAAGGAGTGCACTGTCTAGTGAGCACACATTGGGTAGTTACTTAAATGTATCTGATAAGGGGGGGGGTGTCCCACTGTCTGTGCATAGGGGCTTATGTGCAGTCACAGTCTCACATTACTTTGTTGAGGTTTAAGAGGTCGCACAGTGAGCTGTACTCATTTCTACCCCTATAAATAATGCTTGTGCATCTTGAACAGCCAGCTTGCTGTACTGCTGGACAGAATCAGGTTTTACCCTTTGATATGCTATCATCTGTTTTCAGTTTACATCCGTTTATACCATGTGAGTCTGCAGTGTCAGAAACATTGGCACATCTATGGTGAATGCTGCCAAAGGGTTGCCAACAACTGTCATACGATATTCATACATGGGAATACATGTGCACTTTGATTTTTATGGCACACAGGCATTTAACAAACTTTTAGCCCAATTTCACAAACTAAATTGATAAATCTAGTATTATCACTGAATAGCACTACAGGAAAGACATCTGACATTCATTATTAGTGTCTGCTTCACTTCTTAGCTGAATGCTATAAAGGGCACATAGTATGTTGCATGGGTTTCTGTGAATGCTAAGGAATGGTTCCACAGCATTTAACAGTGTTAATAATGTACTCTGATTTTTCTCTGCAAACAATTCCCCAGTCTATTACGTTTTGAAGGACTACACGTGGATTACAAAATTATTATTGTTTTTTAAATGTTTCAAACTGTATAAAACCATGAAGAGGTGGCTGTGTTTCTTATAAATTCTGAGGAAAGGTTAGAAAGAGCAATCTTCAAGAAACTACCTTCCTTAATTCAAGACACTACAGTGCTCAAATGGTCACAGTAGGACGTGCCAAGTGAAAGGTGGAAAATGAGGGTGTGTATCATTTGCACAAGGATGGAATTTGGAAAAGGGAAGTGAGAGTGTGTATCATTTGTACGTGGATGAAATCTGGAAAAGGATAGTGAGGGTGTGCATCATTTGTACAAGGATGCAGTTTGGAAAAGGAGGATGAAATCTGGAAAAGGATAGTGAGGGAGTGCATCATTTGTACAAGGATGCAGTTTGGAAAAGGGAAGTGAGAGTGTGTATCGTTTGTACGTGGATGAAATCTGGAAAAGGATAGTGAGGGTGTGCATCATTTGTACAAGGATGCAGTTTGGAAAAGGGAAGTGAGAGTGTGTATCATTTGTACGTGGATGAAATCTGGAAAAGGATAGTGAGGGTGTGCATCATTTGTACAAGGATGCCGCTTGGAAAAGGGAAGTGAGAGTGTGTATCGTTTGCACGCGGATGAAATCTGGAAAAGGATAGTGAGGGTGTCCATAATTTGTACAAGGATGGAATCTGGAAAACGAAAGTGAGAGGTGTGCATCATTTGTACAAGGATGGTGTCTGGAAAAGCTGAGAAAATGCTGAAGCCCATACATGGTGCCTGCCCAATCTCTACCAGCAGTGATTGGTTCTTTGGAGTTCCTAGATGGGGTCAGAATTTTAATATGGATAAAAATAAAGGAAACTAATATTTGAGGTCTGTCATATCTTAATAATAAACTCAATGAGTTTGTAACCATTTTCTTATTTTTAAAAGTCACTTAGATAAACCATATTAATGAAAAGTCATGTAAGAAGGTTATAATCATAACGTTAAAAATGACACAAGACTGGAAGTGTATGAAGTGATTTGTTTTTGTCTTTGCTTCTGCAGTAACTTAATAAAATGGCTACATAGTTGTGAGCTGTCCAGAAAAACTATTTTTGTAGGTCAAGGTAGGTTATATAAAGTATTCTTAAGTATAGAAAAAAAAATAACACTCATTAAGATTTGGTGACATGGAAGTATATTAGATGTAGGGAGGGGTAAGAGCAATTTAGACATCACCGTTACCAAAACAAGACTCAAATTGCATGATAAAGACTTATCTTTTGAGCTGTACATAGGAATTCATCATATAAGTGTCTCAGGTCCAGAACTGTCAAATTTATACCTTGAGATCAGAGCATGATCTCATTTGACTCTAGGCTCTAGGCAGGATAATGGATTGGGCCCACCCTCCCACAGCCATGCCAATATCTCATTACTTGTCTGTGTCTCCTTAATTACAGCAAAACACTGTTTAAACCCATCAGTGTGCTATTTTTCTCTTTGCTTTTACAACGATCAGAGATTTAGATTTAATTTAAAGCTTTTATTTCAAATTTTACAGCAAAAACACTGACAGCCATTTGCTAAACAAAACAAAACAATCACACTGAAAACATACTTGATATAAAAATCAGTAAACTTCTCTTTCCTTGAAAATGACATTTACTCTCACATTTTTTTTGAGAATGTATCCGGTATCCCATTAATCTGCAAGAGACATGCTGGATTCCTAGTCAAATAGCTTATAGTGATGCAGTAATTAGCAGCTATGTGAAAAGTGCAGGAATTCAAAAGACAAAAGGTATTCAATTGCTTACATCCCAGGATAGTATAGTGCATACAAGTTTCCCATTTTGGTGTCAAGCCTAGGGGCACTATTTGAACGGATATAGTCAGAGTAACACAGCAGACAAAAGAAGAATGTGGGAGTTAAACCCTGCACTATAGTAAGCAATTTGTAACAGCTCATAGCCTTACTCATCTGCACTAAGAACTAGAAAAATGGTTGCAGCATACTGCATTTCACATCTTTGTGCCTGCAGTAAAACAAGCTAAATTAAAATATATTCAGAGTTAAAATGTTAAAAAAATTGACTTTATGCTGTTTATTCACAGTCAAATAATAAACACATTGCATACCTCCATAGTAGTAAGGGCAACAACAGTAATAATTGGGGAGTCTGCAATGCAGCAGTAATTTCACAAACTGATCCTGCTGTGCATTGTAAAAATACTGCAGTAAAAGCACAAGGTTTTCTCTCGCTCTCTCTCACTCTCTCATTGGCTCAATTGGGCCAATGAGAGAAAGAGAGAGAGAGAAGCAGATCAACTGAGTGGAGATTCAGTTGGGAAATCAGATGTAGATGAAATTTAGAAATCTTAACAGGAGATATGAGTTATGGGTGAAAGAGATTTTTTTTTGTAAAGTTTGTGGGCTCTACCAGCCAGCAGTGGGCC
Organism: Protopterus annectens; assembly: GCF_019279795.1. Taxonomy (NCBI): domain Eukaryota; kingdom Metazoa; phylum Chordata; order Ceratodontiformes; family Protopteridae; genus Protopterus; species Protopterus annectens. Next base: position 309,449,542 of record NC_056746.1, on the reverse strand, counting down.
CTGGGCAACTGCCTAAATCATCTTGTGCTGGATTCAGCCTGCATTGCATTACTGCAGTCATCTGACTTTAAATGTTAAGAGGCAAAATTTCAAACGTCTAGGTGTTATCTGAATCAATGAATGTTACTTTTAATAACCATATATTCCATACACTTACTAAACAGACATACACAAACACACTACCAGCAACAAGTAAACCAAGTGTAATATGTTACAGCATGCAATTGTCAAAATTAAGTTTCTATGGTCAGTGTTATAAATCTTTAGAAAATAAACCCTATCAATTTTAGCAGCTTCAGAATTTATACTTATCATGACAATGCAGTGTACTCATTTTTTTAATATCTCCCAATCTACTGTATGCTATGTTTGAGTCTTCATTTGGATTATTTTTATTACATGCCCCTCCCACTACTTTTATATGCAATCTCACATCAGGTGGTAAACATTAGTAACCTTCCACTTGTGATTCTTCATGGCATTTCCTTAACAGGAATTCAGCCAGCATCCTGCGGCACTTTTTGTGCGTCTTTTGCTGAGTGGAATTTTGTCTGTCATTTCTACTTACTCTCATGAGCAGTAGGCCATTATAAAGAAAGAAAAATGCATAGCCAAGAATTTTATGTAATGCAGTGACAGTTCTTTTAACTACACCTTACTATAATACACTGATTATCAGATATAAACTATAGGAATTCACAGGCCATTGACTAAGCACAGATTTGCAGGTATTGCAGCAAGGGTCTAGAGCTGTTTCTTCTCAGTATGAGATTCCCCACTGAATGCAAATGCAGTGTACAAGCAGAAGTTTAAGGAAGTTATAAATAAAACATTTGTTTAGTCATGCTGTCTTAGGACAGATGGATTCGCTGACTATTGTGATTCTATCTATTTTTCATGCTGTTTGCATTACAGTGCATCAAAGCAAACTGCTGGTACTCAGTCAGATTACTTATTCACAGGCTAGTGCATGCTGACAGTGCCTTATAAGTATGACAGAAGCACTGTAAAGTCACCTGAAATGTCCTGTTATATACACAGAACTCTGCACTCTGTAACATTACAACACCTGCTATTGCAAAATGTAATCCACATTGTTAACTGCCAATATAGTACCTTTATAAACAATAAGAAGTCCCGATATTCAAGCGGCACTTGACCTCATTGTTAGTTTTGACAGACTTAGCCAGAAATTCAACTGCTAAGGACCAGTACCTTTGCATCTTCATAGCTTAATTACTATTAATGTGACAACCATAAATCTGGCCATTGCCAACTTGTTCATTAGGAGTGATGCACTACCTATCTGGACTATGGTGCCTTCCCTCAGTTTTCATCTAAGAAACTTCTCAACCACTGTGATTTTACCATTTACTTGTAATGCTTCTCTTGTCTGTTAAAGTGGAAACAGTTCATTGCTAACTAATTACAAGAATATTACCTTCCAGTTAATTTTCAGTTGCAGTAAATGAAAATGAGTAGAGTGATAATGGTACAGTGATTCTATTCGTGTTTGTGTATGCATGTCTGTATGTCTATACGTATTATACATATATGTATATATATATATATATATATATATATATATATATATATATATATATATATATATATACATACATACATACATACCTACTGCGGTGGTGGTGCTGCGGTAGCATTGTCGCCTCACAGTTAGACGTTGCCCGTTCGATTCTCAGTTAGAGCGTCTTCTGTGTGGCGACATGCGTGAATGAAGGTTGTGCATTAGGCCCGGCAAGCCAGTATGTAAAAATCTACTGCCAATCATTAGCGGACCGGAGTTCCGCTGTGGTGACCCCTAACCGGGAAAAGCCGAAAGACACAAACAAACATACATACATACATAGACTCAGTATTAATGGGCATACACTTTCATACCCAGGACAACAATGCAGATTGAAAGAAAACTTACCAAAAATTAAAAAATATAAAAATACACTGATCACAAAAGGAAAGCACGGACTCCACTTTTTTGTGCTTGGTCAACCAAAACACAAAGACAAAAACTATCATTAACTTCAGAAACACTTTCTTTGAAGAGTGGTACTGTTAGGGAAATGATTTTTCGTAAGATAGTGTGTGTAGGGTTGGGGTGAGGGGCACAGTTGGGGCATATTGTGTTATATATTAATGTGAGTGTGTGTGTGTGTGTGTGTGTGTGTGTGTGTGTGTGTGTGTGTGTGTGTGTGTGTGTGTGTGTGTGTGTGTGTGTGTATACAACTTTAAATGATGACTTACAGCATTTCTGGGGGTGTGCGTCCCCTTACCTTTCTCATTAGTTGTACTACACCTAGTAATTCATCCTTTTGTCAGCTATGTATTTTCCCGGTAACCATTTGACATGTCCAGTAGAGCGAGCCTTGAAATGCGGAGACTGAATGGCTGAACGAATGGTCTTACATATACTAAGTCCGAAATGCCATTTCTCAGAATATTCCCTTTTTTCTGAGGTATGGTGATCTCGGAGTTGGTATATATAAGTTCAGGGGGTGGAGGGGATGCAGGAGGACTTTGACCCCGACCTGCAAAAAGAAGTTATAAACAGAACTGCAGTTTTAGAGATTCAATCATCTCCTTCATTTTTGTTTTTTTGCAGCTTTTCTGCACTCAGCATTTTGAGTGCCAACATTTCGATAGGGTCATTTTCCCCTCACTGTTTGCACAAGGGGTTACTTCATTTAAGCACTGCAGCAAAAGAAGTGCATGAAATATTCATAACCTACCTTAAAGAGTTAGTACTGATTATTTTCTTCCTGTCTGTCAGCTTTGCACAGGTGCATTCAGTGTGCAATCAATGCTCTATATCCTCTTCCATAATGTCTCTAAGTGACCGTCAGCATTTATGTCTCACATATTTGGGCCTCAGAGCTCAATGATTATAGAGCTAAGGGCACAGCTCATGAGTGTTTTGTAACATTCATTCTGAACATCATGACTGGAAGCAGACTTTTGTTTACAGGTTTATGCAGAGTCATGCTCACACATGATCCCATTCAGCATGCATGGGTAGGTTAATGACAAAAACAGGGTCATTGCATTTCATGTTGTGAGCCTACAGACTATGTTCACTGAATACTTTAACAGCATTGTACACAGCATAACAGTCTCTGCCAACTCTCACACCTTTCATTCGCATTTATCACTGTCATACTGACAGAGGACATGTCACACCCTGCCGCACACACTGTTACTAATTTGTCCTATATTGTACAACATTTCATGGAAACAAACATGACCGTAAGATACCAGACATCATTCTCTGCATAAGATCTGCAGTATGGCCAGTGCTTCTGGTAGCTGTGTCCCAGTGGTGCTCTAAAGGAGTCCAAGATCTTACTTGTTTTACTAAAAGAAAACAGCAGGTCCACCTGCTTGGGTGTCTTCTGAGAGGGTCGCCAGTATAAGGAAGATGGCTGGCATCATCAGTCTCATACATTTCTCTGACAAGCAGTGCACTATAGTGACAGAAAATGTGCCATCCAACCCTTCTTAGCCCATTGAAGGAAGATGTCCACGTGAAAGTGCCTGAGATTGTAAGCATGACATATTTCCTATATATGGTTTCTATCCAAACAGTTTAGACTGCACATTAATTACTTCTTATTTATCTAAAGTTTATCCCACAGCTCAAGAGCTCATTGCAGACTCTCCTGTACCATTGCAGAATGGCCCACCCTTCAAGGCACACAGGTACATACTTATTCATTCCTCAGTAATATCACTGCATTCCCATTAGTCAGCTGTATGTCTTATCTGGGTTTTTTAAAAGTTGTTTCCAAGGTGCAGTTGGTGTAGCATATTTTCATGCTTATATGGTAATAATTCTGCATTTCTTGTGATGTCTCCATTTTGTCACCTCCTTCTTTGTTACTGTCCATTCTTTATCATTTATTTTGAACTGTTTATGTTATTCTTCATTTATCTTGCATTTCTTACAGTTGCTGCCACAGCAGTGCCAATGGCTTAGCCACATTCCAACAGATCCCCACAGAGACAGGCACCACCTGGAGTACCCAGGACCCTGCCAACTAGGGCTGTCTCCCTATTTCCACCTTCTTCTCCCCTGCCCCTGCAGGGCTTCACCAGACAGAAGCACTGTTGTTCCTGCTGGTGGCCCTGCCAGGGCTTATAGATACATCATGTGAAAGAAAACAAAAGCTGGATAAACGCCTGGTATACACCTCAAGCAAAAAAAATGAAAAGACCAATGGTTAGACCACAGCTGAAGATAAAAATGGAATAATCCACGTCAGGAAATAAATCACTTGCAGCTTCACAGTAGTGCCCTTTATAAAACCAAAAGTTGTAACTGAGATGTAGTAGTCAAGGTAGGAAACGGTTCACTTGCAGTTTCAGACCACTTTATTAAACAAGAGTAAGCGCTTTCGCGATCTAAGTCAGCTGATCACTTCTTCAAACTCATATAAACAGTTAAAACATTGGTATTTAAAATATGGTTCAATCAATGAAAACACATATAGAACTATGACATAGACTAATTAAAATTGCATACATCAGTACATTAATTTGCCTTATATTCTGCATAAGATGAAATAAAATATACATATAACAGACACATTTTATGTAATAATCCATATTACTTAATGTTTTAGTGGCCCGGATTTTAAAAAAGGTTTCAAGGAAACAGCATTGTTCAATCCAGGAGACCTATCTGCCTGAAGTAATAAAATCAATCTTTGTTCTGCTTCCTCTACCTTAATTCTTATATCACCTCCCCTCTTACTTTTATTTATTATTTCTAAAACCATGAAATTAAAAATATGTTTCCTATCTTCTTCTTCCACATGTTTTGCTAAAGCACTTGTGTCTTTTTTATTTCTTATATCTCTAAGGTGTTCAAGGATACGTTCCTTTAGACACCTATTGGTTTTGCCTATGTAAAAGGCATGACAGACAGTGCAGAAGCTGAAATAAACCAAATTTTGTGTTCTGCAGTCAGCATAAAAATCTATATCAATTATAAATCCTAGTGTAGGATGTTTATATGTAGATTTATTATGTAAATAGTCACATGCTGTACAATTTCTGCAAGGAAAAGTCCCCTGTCTATCAGATAGGATCATTCTTTCATTGTTTCTGGATTTATAACAGAGTTGCCTTTTTAAGGACCTCTTATTTCTAAAAGAAAAGCTGGGTGTATCTTCTAACAATTCTCTCAAGTCAGGATCTGACAATAAAACATTCCAATTCTTCTCAAAAATATTACAGAACCTTCTGATGTCACTTGAATAAGTTATAGGGAATCTAACTTTAAAATCATGACCTTCCTTGCTTTTAACATCTTCTATAGTATTTGAGAAGAGCGGTTTACATCTCCCATCCCTGTTTTCAATGGTATATTTAGAGCTTTCATTTATGTCTTTCTTACTATAACCTCTGTTTAAGAAGTCTTTCTCTAATATAGACATTCTCTTCACAAAGTCTTCATCTGTATTATGTAAGCGGCTTATTCTCATATATTGTCCTTTTACTACATTTTTATGTACAAATGTTGGATGCATACTAGTCTTATGTAAGATACTATTTCTCCATGTAGATTTTCTATACATCCCTGTTGTAAGTTCATCTAACGCTGTCTTCTTAACCAAAACATCTAGGAACTCAATAGAGTCCCTGGAATGTTGACTAGTGAATCTTAAAAATTCAGTGGTGCTATGTAAGTACTCCACCAGCTCTTGCAACTCTTCACTAGTACCATCCCATAACAGAAAGACGTCATCTACAAAATGTATATACCATACAATTTTGCCAGCATATTTATTGCTAGCACTTAATACATGATCTTTTTCCCATGCAGCCAATGCTAAGTTGGCGTAGCTGTTAGCACAAGCCGTGCCCATTGCTACACCAACTTTCTGTAGATAAAACTTGTCATTGAATATAAAGACATTATTTTCTAGGACAATATCAAGTAACTCACATATCAAATTAATCTTAGTGCTTTGAAAAACTTGTTTCAAGGTCAGAATATCACGTATTTTCTCAATACCCCATTTATTCGGTATCACTGTGAACAGTGAAGTGACATCCATTGTCACAAACATATAATTTCTATTAATATTCCTGGACTTATTATATAACAGTCACAGAAATGCCTTTGTATCCCTTAGTATAGTCTCACATGATTTTAGGACTATTTGTAAATTTTGTTCAATATAAACTGAGATGGCTTCAATGCTGTGAGAATCCTTTAGTTCTGACAGTGCTTTAGTTTCTGATTTACTCACGTTATAAAATCTAGGTGGAAGATTTTTAGCACTAATGTGTGTGAGCATGAAATTAGAGAGATGCATGTTAAAAATCTTCCACCTAGAAATTAGGCCCGCTGACAAGGATACAGTGTAGTAGTAATGGATAAGGTTTTTTATTACAAGAAAATAATGGAACTTTTGAATGATACAGATACTTATGTTGAACTAAATGAGAGACAAGTACAAGGTATAATTGACAGTATATCTGTATATATTTTTGACTTATTGATTACTAATTATGTATCAGAGGAATTGTTTGACTACTTTCAGATAGAACATCCAACTATACCCATTATTTATGGTCTACCTAAAATTCACAAAGACATCACACAGCCCCCTATGAGACCTATTGTATCCAGTAAAGGATGGGCCACAGAAGCCATCTCAATTTATATTGAACAAAATTTACAAATAGTCCTAAAATCATGTGAGACTATACTAAGGGATACAAAGGCATTTCTGTGACTATTATATAATAAGACCAGGAATATTAATAGAAATTATATGTTTGTGACAATGGATGTCACTTCACTGTTCACAGTGATACCGAATAAATGGGGTTTTGAGAAAATACGTGATATTCTGACCTTGAAACAAGTTTTTCAAAGCACTAAGATTAATTTGATATGTGAGTTGCTTGATATTGTCCTAGAAAATAATGTCTTTATATTCAATGACAAGTTTTATCTACAGAAAGTTGGTGTAGCAATGGGCACGGCTTGTGCTAACAGCTACGCCAACTTAGCACTGGCAGCATGGGGAAAAAGGTCATGTATTAAGTGCTAGCAATAAATATGCTGGCAAAATTTATGGTATATACGTTTTGTAGATGACGTCTTCCTGTTATGGGATGGTACTAGTGAAGAGTTGCAAGAGATGGTGGAGTACTTGCATAGCACCACTGAATTTTTAAGATTCACTAGTCAACATTCCAGGGACTCTATTGAGTTCCTAGATGTTTTGGTTAAGAAGACAGTGTTAGATGAACTTACAACAGGGATGTATAGAAAATCTACATGGAGAAATAGCATCTTACATAAGACTAGTATGCATCCAACATTTGTACATAAAAATGTAGTGAAAGGACAATATATGAGAATAAGCCACTTACATAATACAGATAAAGGCTTTGTGAAGACAATGACTATATTAGAGAAAGACTTCTTGAACAGAGGTTATAGTAAGAAAGACATAAATGAAAGCTCTAAATATACCATTGAAAATAGGGATGTGAGATGTAAACCGCTCTTCTCAAATACTATAGAAGATGTTAAAAGCAAGGAAGGTCATGATTTTAAAGTTAGATTCCCTATAACTTATTCAAGTGACATCAGAAGGTTCTGTAATATTTTTGAGAAGAATTGGAATGTTTTATTGTCGGATCCTGACTTGAGAGAACTGTTAGAAGATAGACCCAGCTTTTCTTTTAGAAATAAGAGGTCCTTAAAAAGGCAACTCTGTTATAAATCCAGAAACAATGAAAGAATGATCCTATCTATAGACAGGGGACTTTTCCTTGCAGAAATTGTACAGCATGTGACTATTTATATAATAAATCTACATATAAACATCCTACACTAGGATTTATAATTGATATAGATTTTTATGCTGACTGCAGAACACAAAATTTGGTTTATTTCAGCTTCTGCACTGTCTGTCATGCCTTTTATATAGGCAAAACCAATAGCTGTCTAAAGGAACGTATCCTTGAACACCTTAGAGATATAAGAAATAAAAAAAGACACAAGTGCTTTAGCAAAACATGTGGAAGATGAAGACAGGAAACATATTTTTAATTTCATGGTTTTAGAAATAATAAATAAAAGTAAGAGGGGAGGTGATATAAAGAATAAGGTAGAGGAAGCAGAACAAAGAAGGATTTTATTACTTCAGGCAGATAGGTCTCCTGGGTTGTACAATGCTGTTTCCTTGAAACCTTTTTTAAAATCCAGACCACTAAAACATTAAGTAATATGGATTATTACATAAAATGTGTCTGTTATATGTATATTTTATTTCATCTTATGCAGAATATAAGGCAAATTAATGTACTGATGTATGCAATTTTAATTAGTCTATGTCATAGTTCTATATGTGTTTTCATTGGTTGAACCATATTTTAAATACCAATGTTTTAACTGTTTTTATGAGTCTGAAGAAGCGATCAGCTGACTTAGATCGCGAAAGCGCTTACTCTTGTTTAATAAAGTGGTGTGAAACTGCAAGTGAACCATTTCCTACCTTGACTACTACATCTCAGTTACAACTTTTGGTTTTATAAAGGGCACTACTGTGAAGCTGCAAGTGATTTATTTCCTGACGTGGATTATTCCATTTTTATCTTCAGCTGTGGTCTAACCATTGGTCTTTTCATTTTTTTCTTATAGATACATCACCCACAGGTAGATGGTAGAGGTTGTGAGGGTACTGGTGGGCCAACACATTAAAACCCACATTGGCCACCTGGAAAGACCCATTTTGTGACTTGCAGAGTCATGTCTCTGTCCATCACTTACAGCTTAATCTGAGTCATAACCCAGTGGTTAGAGAGCCCATGGTGGTGTGTGACCCCCCCCCAGAAGTATAACTTGGGCAAAGCAGCATAAGGTACTATAGCCATCCTATTCCCACTCATGGTGTCCCCCTCCCATTTTTGTGTTCTTGTCCACCCCCTGTTTTTTGTCCAGTCCTCATCATGATTGTCTTCCTTTGTTTTTTGATGTCTAAAATTCCAGTGTCATCCCTCCTCCTTAATGTGTCAGCACCTCCCATGTCAGTGATATGTCTTTTTTATATTTGCCCTTGCTACTTACCCTCACCCTGTTGTCTTATATTCACCTTCCCTTACATCCTTCCCTACCTTTCCTTTTCAAAAATATGGGTACCTGTCCCACAAAACACATTGCCATTCTTTTCCCTCTCCATCTTATTCCTTCCCAAATTCCCTTACGTGTTTCCCTCTGCTTGATTTTCCCTTTTCCTGCTGTTTTACACTCCCATTTTCACCCCTTTATATAGCCAAAAAATAGATTTAAAGGGTGCAGTAGGCCATTTAAGGCTGATAGCTACTTTTTTCATCTTGCTGCTGTTTTGTGCATGTGACTGCACTGAGGAATGTACACATGCTACATTTATCAGTCACTTGCTGCAGTACACAGTTGCTACTGCAGCAGTCTTTCCTCTTTGCAAACCTTGCTGTGGTTATGGGCAGGATTAATTAGCTACTGTTTGACCCTGGAGTTTTCTCATTTGTTATCATTAATAATCTCAGAACCACATTGTGTCCAAAAGGTAAACTGCATCTAGTTTACTGTCATCACGGTGGGCATGTTTCTGAATCCTAAAATATCATACCAATTACAGTGTAAACAAATGTTCAGATTTAGCTGAAACAAAAACTAATAACTGCAAAATAGTGGTGAAAATCTCATTATTCACACATTTAAAAACTATTGGTTCCATTAGATGGACGACATTTAAAATCCTTGGCCATCCAAATGACCTTAACCAAATGTGTAATTTTCATACAGAACATCTTCATGGATAACTCTAGAAATAATTGAATAAAAATGAGTCTTAAGACAGCATAAAAGTGGCAGTCTAACTCCATGAATCCAATGCCAGTCACACTTCTGAGCCCAGAGCCACCCACTTCAGTAAACTGACTTATTTTGCGTTCAGAAGATATGCAGTGGTTTATATGGCAGTACTACTGAAGATCAAGGCATAGTACATAACATGTATTTATTTGCAGTTAAATTAATCAGCTCCTCATTTTTATGGCAAAGTCAAGACATTTTTTCCAGCTCTCCAAACACAGCATGGAGTATTTAGAAAGATATGCAATGCTGCAGCACAGCACAAAAAAATCAAAGAAGTCTTTTACATAATGTAGACTGATGATGCTTAGCTATTTATCAGGACCAACATTGTGCTGGCATTCCATGAAAAGGGCTGCATAGTAAAGTAGTGCAGCTGCATTAGTGGCAATAAGTAGTTCTGCTAGTGGTGGTCATATGATCTAGGTTACAGGAACAATTAGGTGGTATGCATATTCTTGTACGGAATAACGCACCTGCAACATAGGTACTATGAGATGGCCTTAGAAAAGTGACAACTTTGTTGATAATATAAACGGATGGGGAGATAATAAACCCAGAGTCAAGAACAAGTAAGACAATATGCACACAGAAGGATAATCTGAAGGAATGATAAGGGTAACTTTTTTGGGGGGAGGAGGCAAACGCCTATTTTCCTTTTAAGAAGAAGAAGAAAGGTAAATGAGAATGGTAGCAGGGAGCATATGTGGGAAGGAAGGAACGGGAAAGGTAACAGGGGCAGCGAACTTAAAAACACAGTCAGTCAGGAATGGTATGGATGCAGAAAGAGAGGTAACAGTGGAAAGACACAGACAGAGGGAGGACAACTGGTGTGGAGAAATGAGCTTCAGATAGCTGGAAAATAATACACAAGGAAGAGGAACACCATGATGGGGGATAGGATGAAGTCAGAGGGCCTGTCTGTGTAAAGGAGAACCCACCCAGATGTCAATCACCTCTGTAGCTGACATCATGGACTGGCTCTGCCTCTGGTAACCTGATGGTTAGTTCACCTGCCAGTGCACCCCAGTGTCAAAAATAATCATCCTCCCAACATAACTAAATCCTCTGTAGATAAACTCAAGGTACTGCTGCTTAATGCCAGGAATCTAAACAAGAAACTGCACTTCCTGGAAGCACTCCTGACTTTGGAAGATGCTGATGGCTGTGCAGTCACAATGAAGAACCAAAGCAGGAGGTGTATCCATCTTCATTAAGGATAAGTACACCTCTAGACTGGTCAAACTGTATGACTCTATTGAGCTACTCCATGTGCAATTAACTATAGCAAAGCACCCTACCACATCTCAGCTAGCTATAGGTCCCCATCATGAAACAGGAGAAGCATACTGCATACTTGAATTTACTGGAGTCACTTGCCATACAGCCCAACACCTTACTCATGGGTGATTTTAATTATCCTATCATTAACTGGGAAACATGCATGACCACAAACATGCTGGCTCAGAGATTCTTGGACTTTGTCTGTGCAAATACTCTTGAACAGCTAGTCAACATATCCACAAGAGGCTCAAATGTCCTGGACACAGTACTCACTAACATGGGAGAACATTGCACCCCACCCACCCAGTGTGATGTCCTCTCTAGTCATATCGGACCATAAATCAGTCTCATTTGATGTAATTATAAGACTAGATACCCCATCAAGCTCAAAAAAGCTTAAGAATGTTTCAAAGACAAATTACCTCCTACTAAGTGATGGTATAAGAGGTCTCAAATCCCCCTTGAACACAGATAATGTGGATTCCTATGTGGAGATGTACACCAATGACCTGTATAAGTACTTAAGCAGTTGTATAGAATTGTCTGTACCTGACCTGATTAAAACCAGGTATTGCCGAAAAAACAGACCATCCTGGTGGACCCCTGGTATAAACAGGCTATACAACAAGAGAAAAAAATAATGTCCAAGTACAAGAGGGAACTGGCTCAGCAGAGGAAATAAACCTTCTCTAGCTTAATTAAACATATTAGAGATCTTGTCAAGTCCTCCAAAGCTAATTACAAAGCAAAAATAGCTTCCCTAGCTAAGGATAATCACACGGTATTCTTTAACTATGTGAAAAATCTAAAAGGGAATATATAGCTATGCTCTGACCTGGTTGTAAATGGCACCACCCATACTCAACCAGAGGTAATAGCCAACCTGCTAGCTGACAGATCTGGAGCAAACTTCACCCCCTGTCCCCTCCAGTTATCGCTCAAAGTATACCTGTCACCATTCCTCAGTTTATTATCTCAAGAGAGCAGGTCATTTTGGTGCTCTCCAAGGCCAAAAATACAGCATCAATGGGACCAGACAACATCTCAGACTGCCTTTTAAACAACTTAAAACATGACCTAGCAGAACCACTTGGATCCCTGTTTAACCACAGCCTGAGAACTGGCTATGTTACAGTGGATTGGAGGACAGCAGCAGTAATTCCTCTGCACAAAGGGGGACCATCAACCAACCCTGAAAATTACAGACCCATAATCTTGACTAGCCTCATCTGCAAGGCCATGGAAAGAATAATTATTGATCTTATTAACAAGGACATAGGTAATCTCCAAACTCTGGACCAAACCCAGCTCGGATTCATTAAAGGTAGACTTCTTTGAGAAAGTGGCCAAGGCCTTGGACGAGGGAATGCAGTGCATACCACCTATCTTGACCTAGTCAAGGCATTTGACACAATCCCCACTCAGATATTATAGTGAAACAATCCCAGTTGGGAATTAACCCCTACATTACCAGATGGGTGACCAACTGGCTCACCGACAGGACACATACTGTCAAAATGGGTGACTTCACCTCTAGCAAAAGACCAGTCACCAGTGGTATTGTGCTGGGCCCCTTACTGTTTGGAATTTATTTTTCAGACATATAGTCAAACTTGGATGGCCTGGGGCTGACTAAGTTCACTGACAATTGCAAATTGGGAGCAATCACTGAGTCCCCCAATGATGGTTATATACTGCAGACAGGGTTAGCGCAGACAAATAATTGGTGCCAAAGCCACGGATTAAAGCTAAATGCAAAACAATGTATTATTCTTCTTCCCTTTGGGAAAGCTGACATCCCTGGTAATTATATTATAGACAGCAGCCCCCCCCCCAAGTGTAAACACAGTGGTATGTGATCTAGGTACTCAAGTTGATAGCAATCTGAACTTTGACCACCACCTATCCACAGCAGTAATGAAATTCTTCTATGTGGCACATCTTATAAGTAAAGGTATCACACCTAGATCTAAGGATGCTATAATTCCATTATACTCAGCCCTCTTCAGACCAATAGAGTACAGTGCTCACTATTGCATGCACCTCACCAGACACCTGCAACAACTGGAGAGACCACAGAGGTTTCTCACCAAGAAATTACAGGGTACACAAAACAAGTCTTACATGGAAAGACTGGAAGCCCTGTCACTGTATTCTGCCTCCTACAGGTTGCTAAGGGGTGACCTATGCCTGACTTATAGGGCAGTCTCTGACCTGATCCCAATGGAAATGCTACACATTTGTAAATCAAACTGCACAAGGGTCACCCGCTCCAGGGATCTTAACCTAGCCTTTGATATGAACAGGTCATGCTGGAGAGATAGATACATCTCCCAGAGACTGCCACTTCTCAGAAACAAGCATCCAATTCATGTGAAACAAACCCCCTCCCTGACCCTCTTCAAAAGAAATGTAGATCAATGGATGGGTGACCGCAAATTCACTCCTGGGGTGGCACCCATGTCCCTCCTGGACAAAGGAAGCTGGTTTTAGCTATCATAAACCCTTACCTCTGTGAAGGTCACTCACCTAGCAACCAAAAATTGGGGCAACTCAGGATAAATATGGCTAAGCATGTATGGGCTCTAGGGCCATTAGACTAGTATCCTTTTATGAACCTATGAATCTATATGAACAGCCATTGCACCTGGCACGATGTATTAAAGAGGAATTTCACTGGTCCACTTTCACACGTGCTACTTCTGTCCAGTCCTGAAAGGTGACCACAGAGCCAACCAATGAACACTTAAGGTCACCTTCAACATGGTGACCTCCATCCCCCAGCAGAGAAGCAGACTTATTGACCACAAGTGACCCAGGATCAGGCATAATGGATGGAGCAGACCCATATGGCCATCACTGCTCCACATCTGGTGCCACAAAGTAACCTATGGAAAGAAGAAAACAAAAGAGATAGAGAAAAAATGCATCACATTAGTACACATAGTGATGACAACTTGGATTTCAGTTTTACACTAAGGAAATCTACATGTTGTACATACCCTGCTCCCTGGAGAGCCTGCCATGTCTCTTTAGAGGTCACCCTTTTGAACGACATCATCTTTGACACTGTGAAACACACACACACACACACACACACACACACACACACACACACACACACACACACACACACACACACACACACACACACACACTAGTTAGTAGAATGTGTTTCTGCAAACAGAAGGTGAGGAAAGCACAGACAGTAACCTGAGCATGTAGTGTATACTGTAAAATGCTATCTTTGTCTTCCTAACCTCTGACTGCCACCATTGTATAGCAGGTTAAGGTGAAGCCTTCATGGGCCATTATACTGATGCTTGCATTGTTCCCCAGAGCAGGTGATCTCAGCAACTTCTCTCACCATACTGACAAGCTGTTGCCATGCATCAGTTTTCTATAAGGTTATAAGGTGGTCATCATAATGGTGCAGCAGGTGCTCTCTATAATCCTTGTGCAGCAAATACAAGAAGATTTGTGTCTCCTGGCCATACCAGGAAGAAGCTCCACTGAACCCAGCGTATAAATAAGCCATGTCTACTCAACTGGTCAGAATATGGTTAAACATTTTAGCCTTTTATATACGGCTGCATATTATGGATACTGTAGTGCTAAAGGCTTCAGCGTCCATGCATGAGCATATTGAACTCAGGACCTCCTAGTTAGGAACGTGCAAGGAAGTGCTGGTTGCGAGTGACAGTGCAACATGTTACGGCAACCGTTCAGAGACTATCATTTTAAGTTATCTCATTAGGATAATCATTTTGCTATGAGGCTTAATTTAGCAGGATAAAAAAAATGCAGTCACCATATTGAATAAGATCGAAAGTGAATAAGTCAGGAGTAGTAGATAAGTGGATATGGGTTTGTAATGCAATATTGGCATACTGACAGAAGACAAGGTAAGTTGTAGTGTACCACAGAACTTCAGTGCATACCTCTCAACCTCTTAGAACAAGAAATCTGGACAAAGGTACAAATATTGGGGGGGGGGCAATGGCCCAAAAAGGGCACATTTTAAATATTGCTATTACAAACTTAGAAAGTTGATGGATTAACAGGTTTTGCATTAGCATGCATTTTCTGTAGGATATGAAGTCTGAAATTCAAATATATGTCATTATTTTCTGAATTCAGTCCTCAATGATTTGCTAGTGATTTGCCAGAAAAAAACACAATTTTATGTGAAACAGACCAAAAAGATAAGGCAAAAATCTGGACATTCTGTGAAAATCTGGACAGCTGAGAGGTATACTTCACTGAGCAAGTAGGTGCATGGAGGCAAGTGGGATAGATACTAAACAGTGGATTGGGTGAAGTAACATAACACAAGGCTATGGGAGGTTACTGTCTGGCTGGCAGGGAGCTTACTCTGACTGGGCAAACAAGCACACACACACACACACACACACACACACACACACACACACACACACACACACACACACACACACACACACACGCCAAGAGCTGAAGAGAACAGCAGTGGATGGAAGAGTTTACCATACAGGACAGAGGTGTACTGCTGGCCATGTGCACAGATAACATAAGTATCCTTAAAAAAGGTAAAACAGAGAGGGTCTTCCATGATCTTTTCTGGCAGAGAGTGATACAAGTCATCAGTGCTGTGGGTAGCCATACTAGGTCAATGTACAGGTATGTCTTCTAGTCACTAATATACTGCACGCCAAGGTCAAGGTAAAGGACACCACCAGGGACTGGTCTCTTGCAGGAAAGGGCCACCAACACAGAAGCAGCTCACAGAGTTGGAAGAGTTCCTAGTTACCCCGTATGAGGCAGGTGACAGAACCCTTAATTTAGTGGTTGCTTGGGCATAGAAGCTGAGCTTACAATAATAATGCAAGTATTTGTAGGGGATGCACTAGTTTTGTACAAGCATATTCCTTTCCAGTTGTACACTGACTCATCAGATGAAGTGCCTTGAAAGGCAGAAAAGCGGTAACCTACCTGTTAATAAATAGTCTGGATTGAATGACTGCCTTGTTTGCTGCCTTTCTGCTTGGATATTAGAATAATAAATAAGATACTAGAGGGTATGACTAACTGCCTAGCAAATTTCTCTACAGCATTAAATGGAATAATCTTATTTCCTTTGAAGATAGACTTTGACTGATAAAGATGATTATGTTACCAAAAATATCATATATTATACAAGCCCTGTCTCTTATACATAGTGAACATCACATCAGTGAAATAACTATTAACATTTCTTTGGTTTACTAATAAACATAGAATAGCCTTTCTTCATCATATTAGAACATGGGATCTTGGAGGAATACACTTCCCAAATATTGATTCTTACATCAAAGCATCGATCTAGTTGGTAATAAACCAATTAATCAAGACAATTTCCTCTGGCATTATCTTTGTAATTGCATACAATATAATATTCTCCCTCCCATAATTTCTAACTATTTGGGCATCTTCTTAAAGACTTTTAAAAATATAATAATTTCTAATAAAGATATCAAGATTTGGTTTGAAACTATAATTATTTTTAGTATCACCAGAAACTTTTTTTAATAAATTACATAGTCATACTTTTATTAATTGGGAGTATAAGAATTTTGTTTGTTTGCATCATTGTTTTACAGATTTGAAAGTCAAGATTCGAAACAACTTTATAATTTAATTTGGATCCCCAGACTGGCTATTAGTAAAAAATGTGAGAACACAGACTCAGGAATTGTGTTTATCTCTTTTTCACTCTCAATTTAAGCACGTCTAAATTATGCATCTTTTCCATGAAATTATATAAAACAAATCAAAAACCAATAATTTAATTTCAAAACTTATACAATTTTAATAAAATATAAAATAAATTTAAATATTATGTTTTTGGAATCATATCACATTATCTAATTCTTCTTTAACCCCTGATCACAAATCTCAAACAGTATCATCTATTAAACATACCGCTTGGTCTCATTACTGTCATATTACATGGACATTTTGACATAGAGCCTTCTTAACTCCAAATAAAATTGCTAAATTTAATGGTAACAATGCCGATTGGATGCATGTTTTTTATGATTGTCTTCTAAATTTATTTTGCAGTAATATAAATGACTTATTGAAAGCTTTATTTTTCAGATAATTTCTTTTTATCCAAGTTTTAAATTTTATGTATTATACATGATACTTGTGATTTGAAATGCGATAATATTTTTCTTTTAGGATCCAGCCTTACAGTTGCAAGGAAATATATTACTTAAGAATGGAGATCCTCCAATCCACCATCCTTTAGAGCCTTTTTATCCTTCTTAAAAGAAACAGCATTCAGAGAATCTAAAGTTAAAGAACAAAGAATTCATCCCAAGCCATTTACCAATAATACTTGTTTGAAAGTGATCACTCTTATTAACTATTATCAACAGAATCCTATCTCAGATGTCTAAAGAATCGAAGTAAAATATAATAAATGAGAGAAAGAAGAATCTCTTGACAGAGCATTAGCTATTTCAGTCTTAGAATTCAGGCTTTTGTATATATTATACATAGTTTGTTCTGTTTATTCTTTGCAAGTGTATTAATTTTATTACTACTAATATGTATATTATTAACTGAAAATTTCTATCTGGAAATGAACAATAAAATTTCTTTGAGTAAAAAAAAATCTCAACAACTTGAAGCATGTTCATCTGTTCCTTCCTTTAATCTATCCAAGACTAATTACTGGATAGTGCTTCCTCTGAAATTAAGTTAACCCATCACTCATTTTTCCTGTCCTTTTCCCACTGGCTGATACCAGTGAAATGGGGAAACTAAACAAAAGTGATACAGTTCTCAGTGTAACTCTTGATACTCCTGTTTATTTATAGAACTCAGGGGAATTTCAAGGCTACTGAGTCTTGCGATTATTACACCTTCTCAGTTCCCACCCTAGACTGTAGGTTGTGTCAGTCATGCCTGGGAAGAATTTATGAATAAGAACCCAATTATCCAAGCCTCGTATGAAGGAAGATAGCATATCTCACTGTTTTATCTGCACGGGGAGTCTATTCAAGAGGTGAGGCAGATGCTGAGCAATGAGTCTGTCTCTCTTTACCTTGTTTTATACATCTGCTGAAACATGTTTCAATTTCTTGTTCTGATATTTGTGTGACAGTTTCTCTTATGAAGGTCCAAGAGATCCTGGACTACTGGGTCTCTGATTGCTTGTAATGTAAGGCATAGGTATAGGTCTCCTTTTAGGGGCTTATAAGAAATAGAAAAGAGTGACACTGCTTCTAGTCTTTTCTGGTAGCTGAAGGATGTTAAACCTATGCCCTTTGTTTGGAACCTATTGAGTCTGTATGGCAAGATACATCCCAAAGGCATTATTCTATTCTACAGCTGGTCTGATCAGTGCTGAATACAAGCAGGTAATAACCTCCTTTGATCTGGATTATATTTCCTTTTTACATGGTTTTCAAAGGAGAGGAAATTAAAAACCCAGGTTCCCAGGTCTCTACATTTTCTTTTTGAAGTGGAGTATTGTCAATGACATATGGTGGGAGGATGGTTTGTCTGCCAAATGTGACAATATTGCATCATTTACTATTTGATTTAAACCCATATTCAACACACCAAGCATTTATAAGTGTAAGTTCCTGCTGGAAGGCTTCTATGTTGGACTAGTAGGATTTAACAATGACTCTCAGTTTGCAGTCATACACAAAGTTGGTTAAGCATAGGTCTTGTTTTTTTAAGTCTGTGGGTCAGAGAAGTTAATACCAAACAAAAGTTGCCCCAGCACTGGTTCCTGAGGGACACCACTGGCCAGCTTCCTGTTCTTTGGCATTGCCCGTCCCACCAGTCTTTAGATCTGCTGTATTCTGTAATGAGTTTTTTCCTTTTACATAGATTTTATTTATGTCAGAGAACCACCAGGACAGTTTGCCTTTAAATTTCCCATTATATTTGGATCTGGATGGGACTGCTGATTTTATACACTTTTTTATGTGGATGTAAAACTCCTTGGAAAATCTGTTAAGGCAATGGCTTGGGTGATGTTTTATAAATGAATTTTGTGACTTCATAGAATTTGAAAAGATATGTGCAGTTGAAGTGTTTGAATTCTGATATATTGGTTTTTAGGGGGTTTAGACAGGTTGAGGGTAAAGGTTGCTAACTTGTTGCCTGACTTAATTGGGGAGAAGGAGTTATTAGGAGAATTTTGCATGGTGATGCTACATTTGTAAGTATCAGGTCAAGAATAATTTGTCTTCTACTTGAGTTAGTAGCAATGTGGTCCACTGTATTTTTATGTATTAGGTCTAATCATGTCTGAGCATTTCCTACATTTGAAGTGCAGGTACTCCAGTGAATTGATATATAGTTAAAATCATCCATGACTTTTAGGAACCTGACATGGACTTCTGTGATCATGGAATGGGTAATATAACAGGTGATAAATGATAATTGATTTTATTTAGTGAGAGTTGGAGATTGAGAAGTTCCATTGTGGGTTTCCAGGACTCCGTCTTGAGGTGATATTTTCTCTGAGAAATATGCGCATATCACCACAGTTGCTATTTCTAAAGAGATGCTAGACAATTAACGCAGCTGTGAAGGGACTGCTTTCTGTGCATTTAAACCACGTTTCAGTGAGTATACATATATGGATACCTTCCAAGTATAGGAGTACCTCAAGGTTAGGCACCTCGTTATTTATACTTCTGGCATTGCACAGAGTCACCTTAATCTGATCCTGCTTTGATATTGATGCGTTTGCTATTTTGGAATATTTATTAATTGACCTCTGCCTAAAAAAGGTGGTGATAACAAAGACTTTAGCCAGATTGTAGAAGACTTTTAGTGAGAAGTGCAGACCATCCTTTGCAAAGCAAGTCAGATTGTCAGGCATCTTGTTCCATGTTGACACAAACTGGATCCCCTTGAAATGAAAACAAATTTTTAGCCTATTCCTGAGGAGATGGGAGGATTCCACTCATTATCAGGGTCTTGCCTGCATCTATGACATGTACAGAGAGCTTTCAAACATTTCTCTTGACATCTCCCTTGGGGGTTTTGCCTCAAGTCATTCACTCCCACATGTGCTACCACCATGTCATAGTTATAGTTGTCTGGTTCAAGGGTCTTAAGACCCCTTGAGGCATCTGAAATCTAGGCACCTGAAAGGCAAACCACTGTCACTTTGTCCAGCTTAGTGAGTGGGGAATCAATGTGCCGTCACTTTGTCCAGTCTAGTGAGTAGGGAATCAATGTGCTGTCACTTTGTCCAGACTAGTGAGTGAGGAATCAATGTGCTGTCAATTTGTCCAGTCTAGTGAGTGGGGAATCAATGTGTCACACTACAGAGTGAACAATCACTAAAAGATTTTTGTTTTTGAAGTGGTCTGTTATACTGGAATTGAGACCCTTTACATCACAGTGACTCTTTGTTACAGGTGAAATACATGCTGTGATGTTTGATTTTGATTTTTGCTGAGACTTAATCCTTATGGTTCTAGGGGGCTTATTTAGGTAAGGACTTCTTTACAGTGTCAGCATATGTTGTGAAGATAGGCGAAGGCTGCCAGTCTAGCCAGATAGAATTCTGTAGATAATTCTGTCATTTGCAAATATTAATGTAAGCCACAGGCTTGTTCTCTTAAATGTGAAAAGACTGAATTGGATATTGAACTGCAAAAATGTAACAACAGTGCACTCTGCTGTAAGAAAGCTAAGTCAAGGATTTTATGACTGTCTTTGATGTCAAAATTCGGAGCCGATACACCTGGATGAAGGAATTCTGCCTATTGTTTTGAGGCCAGAGTTAATAGCTAGAATTTGCATGTATAAATGTCCTTTATTGCTCTGGTTTCTGACTATGTGTAAAGAATGCAACTGTAGTTTCTGTTAGCCTGGGAACACCAGAGAAGTGTGAAGAATGATGTTATGTGAAGCTGCTCGGTGTTATCAATTTAAAGAGACAGAATCAGAGAGCTCAGAGCATTTTTGTCTTGAGAACATCCAATATCACCAGCACTGTCTTCCTCTAGATGTAAGTTATTTAGAGCTCTGTTTTCTCTTAGCAATAGCTAGGAATTAGGAAGATTAGGCTAAGTGTTTTTCTGTGTTGATGTTAGAACTTTTCTACAGTATTATTTTAAGTATTTCTCTGTGATCTCTGAACTCTTGACTAGCACTGTGTATATTGTCTTGTGTTTTTATTATTTATTATTAAATATTGTTAAACCTTTCAACTGTGGCTGTTTTGTGTAGAGATCATTTAAGCTCTAAGAGTACATTGCATGTATATAGTGATGCTGTACCAAGTCACTCAAAATAAGTCTTGACTGTTAGGTCACACTTACCATTTGGATAACAATATTGCACAGTAATTGGACACCCTTTTAAGGGCCTTTGAGTAGCTGATAAATATTTGTGGGTAGTGGCAGCTGGTACTACCTTTTAGAGTGGGCAGAAAAGGGGCACAGCTGAAGAACCTGTGCAAGCCTTCCCCAGGAGTGTCTGTGTGGTTGTATAAACTCTTATCTCAAAGTGTGTGTGTCAGATACTTGGGCAGGGACATGAAGCACTGGTTGGACAGAAAGGGTGTTGGAGGTTTTAGCTTGCCCACTAGGCTGAGATCTGGACCCTATAGCTGTGCCAGTGGGGAGTCTTACTGGGGACCCGGAGAGAAAGGGAGAAACCTGCCCCAGACTAACTGTGATCTCTGTGTGCTATTAAGGGAAATTGTACCTTACTGTGTGTATATTTATTATCTTTTCCCTATATGGATGCCCCTCACTGGTGTTAATGGTGAGGATTAAGGCTCCTTGATTGCTGGGCCAATATACGGGTGTCACATATTAATTGTTTGGCAGTGGTGGGATATCCACACCACATATTAATTGTTTGGCAAATACTAATTGGCTTGTAGTGGCGTGGGTAGAGTGAATTCCTGTAGCTTGTGTACAGTGATCACTGAGGGTGTTTTGGACTCTAAATCAGCCACACAGTGAATACTCAGAGTTCAGAACACAATTGTTTTATTTCTTTTGTTAGCTTAGTTAGTTAGGGAGAGCAGGCACCATGTCAGCAGAGAAGTATGGAAAGCTCACAAGGAGCCAGCTGGCTGAGATGTGCCAGGCTAGGGGACTGGTGCATAGAAACCTGACTAAGGCAGACATGATTGCAGCTTTGTTCACAGCTGCATCAGAAAACAGCAACCAGGAGGATGATCAGACTGGCCGTGGAGATGTACCACCCTTAGAAAATGGATAGCACAACCTTTCTGCAGAGAACTTAAAAATCCATCTGGAGCTGAAGAGACTTGAGTTGGAGGCCAGGCATTTGGAAATAAAAACAACTGAGAGACTGAGATGTCTGCAGGATGAGGAGAATGAGAAGCTGCTATGCCTGGAAGCTGAGGAAAAGGAGAGACAGAGGCAGCATGAGAGGGAGATGCTTACTCTTCACCAGAGTCATGGAGGTAATGGGGAAGGCAGTAACTAGACCCCAGAAGCCAAAAAGGTCAGCAAATTTCTTCCACAGTTTAAAGAGGGGGATATTTTGATAGTTTCATTCATATGTTTGATAGGGTATGTAAACAGTATGATGTTAACCAAAGGCTCTGGGTACAGTTCCTAACCCCCTTACTCCATGGTAAAGCTGCAACCGTGTTGTCTAAAATGTCTGACATTGTTTTAATTACATTGTTGTTAAGCATTGCTTGTTAGAATGTTTTAAGCTAACACCTGAAATTATAGGAACAAGTTTTGTGAGCATAGATGCAAGGCAGATGAAAGTGTGTCTGAATATGTTGCTGAAGCTGAACTGAGCACTTATTTTCATTGGTGGGTGAGTGGATGTCAGGTCACCACTTTTGAAGGGCTGGCAGATCGTTTGGTGATGGAACTAGCCCTTAGCACTTTGCCTGAGGACATGAGGATCTGGTTAGCTGATAGACAATGTGCTACTTCAGATGAGTTCGGGAAGAAGGGAGACCTATACCTAGCAAGCAGGGCATCCCTGCACAGGAAAGGGACCCCAGTACTGCTCATGGGTCTAAAGGAACCCATGGTGGGCAGCACAGACTGCCCCAACAGAATCTGCCAGTAGCAGAGGAAGCCACAAGTCCAGGTACACATCCAGGACCTAGGGTTAAATGTTTGAATGCAACCAGGGGGGCCATGTGGCATAGAGATGTCCACAGAGGCAAGGTGGGGAACAAAAGGTGAGAGAGCCAGTAAGTGGGAAAGACAAATGCCAGTAGTAGGTTGTCTTGGGACAACAAGAGTACCAAACTACCACAAGAGGTTATATCCTATTGTAGTGAATGACAAAGAGGCCATTGCTAAGAGAGACACAGCTACGGACATAACCATTGGAAAGCCTGCAATGGTTAAAGATGAGCACTACTTGCCTGGGCAGTCTACTCCAGTCAGAGCTTTAGGAGGGATCCCATTCCAAATACCTTTAGCTAGGGTTCTGCTTGACTGGGAGGGTGGAAAAGGAAGCCAGCAAGTAGGTGTGTTTGAGGATATCTCTGCAGATGTACTGATAGGTAATGATTTTGATAGTGCAGTACCATGTTTTATGCAGTTACATGCAGTCAGGCTTGGAGACAAGCATGTGGGTCTGGTAGCCTGGGGGAGATGCAGACAGACTGCATACTTGCAGCCAGGACTGGTGAGGTGGTTACTTCAGGGAGGGAGCTACTCTGTAGCATTGAGACTGAATGTGAGCCACAGCTGCTTGTTGGTACTGATGTTCCCTTGGACAGAGTGACTGCAAAGGTAGAGGTGACTAGTAGTACCCAGGCTGACAGTGAGGCACCACTGTCAGAGGATGCCAGATGTCCTGTGGAAGGGGAGCTGGGAAGTGTTACAAAGAGAGAGTTGAGACAGGCTCAGTTTTCAGACCCTACATTGCAAGGCCTGAGGCAGGTAGCTAATGAGGCACCTGATTCTCAAGGGAAGGGGGAATCTGTATACTGTGGCAAAGGGTTACTGTATAGAGAGTGGACCCCTGAGGGTGGGCTAGAAGGTGAGAGAGTACAGTAGTTGGTAGTGCCTAGAGCCTACCATCAGGTGCTTCTAGCCCATGATATTCCCTTTGCAGGTCATATAGGCATAAAACATATCAAGAGGTGTGTTATGCAGAACGTCAATTGGCCTGGAATTTCCAGAGATGTAACAGGGTACTGCAGGATCTGTGAGCATTGCCAAAAGGTAGGTAAGGCAGGAGACAAGGTGAGAGCTCCTTTGATGCCTTTGCCTGTGACTGAGGAGCCATTTCAGAGGGCAGCTATGGATATTGTGGGGCCTCTGAGTACCCCAAGTTCCACAGGGAAAAAGTATATCCTAGTGGTACTGTATTATACTACACAATATCCTGAGGCAGTGGCTCTGTCCTCCATTGAGGCAGAAAAGGTGGCAAATGCTTTGTTAGAGATTTTCAGCAGGGTAGGCTTCCCAAAAGAAATACTGACTGATAGAGGTGCCAATTTCATGTCAGACCTGCTAGCTTGTCTGTGGAAGTCCTGTAGGGGGAAACACCTGAAGACGACACCCTACCATCCCCAGACTAATGCTCTTGTTGAGAGGTTAAACTCTACAATCAAGTCCATGCTACAGGCATTTGCAGACCAGTTCAAGAGGGAGTGAGACAAATATTTGTCCCAGCCGTTGTTTCCTTACAGAGAGGTTCCTCAGGAATCCACAAGTTTTTCACCCTTTGAGTTGTTGAATGATCATAGGGTGAGGGGGACCTCTTAATTTAATTCAAGATGACTGGAAAGGTGCCTGTGAACCTCACAAGGAGTCTGTTGTGGAATATGTCCTAAATCTCAGAACAAGGCTTAGGGCACTCATGAGCTTGGCCCAGGAGAACCTGGCAGAAGCCCAACAACAGAAAAATGTGTGGTATGACAGGAATGCTTGAGCTAAAGAGTATGCTGTGGGGAAACAGGTAATGGTTCTCATTCCTGTCAGACACAATAAGCTGCAAGCAGCTTGGGAGGGACCCTACAAGGTGGTAAGAAAGGTAAGTGATGTTAACTACATGGTGGAACTGCTAGGCAGGAGGCAGGAGCACAAATTGTACCATGTTAACATGATGAAACCTTACCATGGTAGGGAGACCCTTGTGCTGAGCATTTGCAGTGAATTACAGGAGGAGTCTGAGGGAGATCTGGTGACTGACACTTCAGTGGAAGGGGTAGCAATGTCCAGCAGCTATCTCCTACCCAGATTCAAGAAATCTGAGCAGTGTTACAGGAGTTTGGGGACATGTTCACTAGGAAACCAGGGTGATCCACCTGGTGCAGCACCAGGTGGATATAGGACCCCAAAGGCCTATTAGGCAGGCCCCTTATAGGGTGCCTGAGAGAGTCAAACAGACTCTGAGGGAGGAGATACAGGAGATGTTGGAACTAGGGTTGATTCAAGAGTCCAACAGTCCCTGGGCCTCCCCAGTGGTGCTGGTGCCAAAGTAGGATGGCAGCACCAGGTCCTTTGTGGACTACAAGTAATGAAATAGTCACACAGAGTCAGATGCTTACCCTATGCCTAGGACAGATGAGGCCCTAGAGTAGCTGAGTGGGGCTAAGTATCTTACAACCACTGATCTTACCAAGGGTTACTGGCAGGTGCCCTTGACTCCCAGTGCTAAAGAGAAGTCAGCCTTTGTGACTCCTTTTGGTTTGTATAAGTTCACAAAGATGCCCTTTGGGATGGAAAATGCCCCAGTGACTTTCCAGAGGCTGGTCGATCATATCCTAGCAAGAGCAGGAGGGTTTGCCCTTGCTTACCTAGATGAGATTGCCATCTACAGCCATTCCTGGCAAGAGCCCCTTCAACATGTCACGGAGGTGCTGGGCAGACTATAGAAGGCAGGGCTGACCATTAAGACCAGCAAATGTCGGGTGGGTATGGCAGAGGTCTCCTACCTGGGACATAGAGTGGGGAATGGTAAGATCAGGCCAGAACCTGCCAAAGTAGAAGCCATTCAGGCATGGCCTGCATGTTAACAAAAAGCAGGTGAGGGCATTCTTAGAACCAGCAGGATACTACAGAAAGTTCAGCCCCCAGTTATTGTACCATAGCTGCTCACCTCACAGACCTGACAAGGAAGACCAAAGCCAGCCAGCAAAATGCCAAGTTGCTAAGATGGAGGCTCTGGTTGCAACCATATCATATGTCAGTGCAGCACAGCAGTGGGATTAGCAATGCCAATGCAGATGGGTTCTCAAGACAGGGAATGGAGTAAGGTATACTCAGATAGACCTAACCCCCACAATGTTTCTCAAGGGTCACTTGAAAAACTAGCTTGAGTTGTCCAGGTGGAGAGATGTGTGAAGGTAGGTGAAGGCTGCCAGCATAGCCAGATAGAATTTTGGAGATAATTCTGTCCTTTGTAAATATTAATGTAAGCCACAGGCTTGTTCTCTTAAATGTGAAAAGACTGCATTGGACATTGAACTGCAAAAATGTAACAGTGCACTCTGTAAGAAAGCTAAGTCATGCATTTTATGACTGCCTTTGATGTCAAAATTCGGAACCAATATGTCTGGATGAAGGAATTCTGTCTATTGTTTTGAGGCGAGAGTTAATGGCTAGAATTTGCATGTATAATTGTCCTTTATTGGTCTGGTTTCCGACCAGGTGTAAATAATGTAACTGTAGTTTCTGTTAGCCTGGGAACACCAGAGAAGTGTGAAGAATTATGTCATGTGAAGCAACTCTATGTTATCAATTTAGAAAGACAGAATCAGAGAGCTCAGAACATTTTTGTCATGAGAGCATCCAACATCACCAGCACTGTCTTGCTCTAGATGTAAATTATTTAGAACTGTGTTTTCTCTTAGAAATAGCTAGGAATTTGGAGGATTAGACTAAGTGTTTTTCTGTGTTGATGTTAGAACTTTTCTATGGTATTATTTTAAGTATTTCTCTGTGATCTCTGAACTCTTGGCTAGCACTGTGTAGTAAGAAGTATTGTCTTGTGTTTTTATTATTTATTCTTCTTCTTTTGGCTTTTCCCAGTTAAGGGTCGCCACAGCGGATCACCATCCGCACATGATTGGCAGTGGAGTTTTACGGTGTCGAGTTGCCAGCCTGGCACCCAACTTTCCACAGAAGGCACACACATGCATGCACTCACACCTAGGGTCAATTTAGTGTGTCCAATCCACCTACAGCATGTCTTTGGGATGTGGGAGGAAACCAGAGCACCCGGAGGAAACCCACGTGACCACAGGGAGGACATGCAGACTCTGCACAGAAGGCACCCCAGCCAAGGATCGAAC
This sequence comes from Protopterus annectens, assembly GCF_019279795.1. Lineage (NCBI taxonomy): Eukaryota > Metazoa > Chordata > Ceratodontiformes > Protopteridae > Protopterus > Protopterus annectens. The sequence goes on along the minus strand of NC_056746.1, from coordinate 309,422,102 downwards.
CGGAGAACCTCTTGCTGTGAGGCAGCAATGCTAACTGCTGCACCACCGTGGCTGCCCTTGTTTTTATTATTTATTATTAAATATTTTTAAAACTTTCAACTGTGGCTCTACATTGCATGTATATAGCAATGCTGTACCAAGTCACTCCAAATAAGTCTTGACTATTAGGTCGCACTTACCATTTGGATAATAATATTGTACATTAATAATTGGACACCCTTTTAAGGGCCTTTGAGTAGCTGATAAATATTAGTGGGTGGTGGTTGCTGGTACTACCTTTTAGACTGGGCACAAAATGGGCACAGCTGGAGAACCTGTGCCAGTCTTCCCCAGGAGTGTCTGTGTGGTTGTATAAATGCTTATCTCAAAGGGTGTGTGTGTGTCAGCTACTTGGGCAGGGACACAAAGCACTGGTTGGACAGAGAGAGTGCTGGATGTTTTTGCTTGTCCACTATGCTATGATCTGTACCCTGTAGCTGTGCCAGTGGGGAGTCTTATTGGTGACCTGGAAAGAAAGGGAGAAACCAGGCCCAGACTGACTGTGACCTCTGTGTGTGCTTAAGGGAAATTGTACCTTACTGTGTGTTTATTTATCATCCTTTCCCTATATGGACACCCCTTACTGGTGTTAGTGGTGAGGACTGAGGCTCCTTGATTGCTGGGCCAGTGCACAGGCGTCACATATGTCATTATATTATTTGCCAGATTTGGGTGCATGATGTGATGTGTTAGTGCAAGGCTCACAGTGTATGTGTTGTTTTGTGTTAGAGTATCTTAAATATTTACACCTCTCACAGAGTTATTTGCATTTAGTAGTACTAAATTATCTGTGAGCATAAGCAGTTGCTACACTGCTTTAGCATGCTGAGTGCTATGGCTCTGGTCGCTATACATCTCAACCTCTTAGCACAACAATTCGGGACAAAGCCAAAAATAATGGGGGGGGACCCAAAAATCGGGACAAGGTTTAAATATTGCCCTTATAAAATTAAAATGTTGATAAAATAACAGGTTTTGCATTGGCATTATGTAATGACTTCAATTCACAATAATTTGCCAGAAAACCACAAATTTGATGAAGAGCAGACTAAAAATTAGACAAAAATCTGATAAGCTGAGAAGTAGTGGCAATAAATGGGAGATGAATAGACTGACCTTCCATACTATTCAATATGAAGTAAAATTTGATTGATTTACATTTATAGAGTTTTTCTATTGAGATAGTTATTGGTTAAGGGCTCAATGATACAGTTATACATGTATGCATATTTAAGTAACTGCATAACTTGGGTATATATGTAACTGTGATAGCATAGCTCAGAAGCCTTACTTAGTAGAATGGAGCTATTTGTAGCATCTGTGGGCTAAGCTGGGCAAAGTAGCACCACTAGGGGCTGATATAAGCCACTTTTAAGGTGCTAGCTGGGAAGCTCTGCATGTTATGCAGCTATGAGCAGCTTGCTGCACCTTCACACACCAGAAATCTAATTACTCAATAGATTTGGGTGAACTGAACAGTATTCATTGGTTTACAGGTGTTTAGGTGTTTAATAGGCTAATGACCACAGGGGCCTATTTTAAGCCTAGTGGTTCCACTGGATATTGAACACAAGACCTTCTGCATGCAAAGCAGATGTGATAACCACTACACGACCACACTAGGTACAGTTACAACTAACGTGCCTGTTTCTATGGACTGCACATTTTAGATCCACTGTGCTAAGTGCAACATAAATTAAACAGAAAAAATGAAAGAGCAATGAAATACGGCTAAAGCTCAAGAGATAGTGCTTACCTTCCCTAAACTGCAGCAAGTCATCCCTGTCTCATTAAGAATAACCACAGTGAGTTGTTCATAATTCAAGCACATGTCCAATCAGATTTGGTGGTGCAACAAGTAGTAAACTGACGTTTGGTGCAGAAGGCTGTGGATTTTATTGCCACACCAGGTAGATGGAATGCTAACCCTGTAGTGCAGCATAAGGGGATGCTGCTATCCTGAATGTATCATCCTTCGGATGAGATACTAAACCAAGGCCCCATCTGCTTGAGTTGGGTGGAGGTAAAAGATCCTATAGCACCTATTGAAAAAGAGTATGTGAAGTTCCAAAATGCCTTGGCCAAATTTCCCTAGTAGTATAAATACCACATCAAGTCTCTCTTGAAAAGATGCTACTGGTTTAGTGGGACTAACCCAATCAGCAAAGGATAAATAAATAAATTAAACTGGCTGTTTGGAAGTTTGAAAAGTGACTAAAATTGCAGCAAATACACTGATTAATCCACTTAACAGTACATAAGCCACTTGAAAAGCAGTGAAAAATGTCAAAACAATTTAATTAATAAATGAAACTTCAAATTCAAAGAAAGAAAACAGTAAAACTGTAGAAAAATGACAGAGTCCACTGAAAACTGATTTAAATAGTGAAGCACAGCTCAGAACCCACTTGAAAAGCAGTGCAAGCAATAAAGTGCCTTCAGTTAATAGCTGTAACTTCAGAAAAACACACCTACTGAGGACTTTTAACCATAATGTTAGTGTTAAACTCTACCAAGGGCAAGAGCCCTACTTGTTGAGTCAGTCTGAGATTTCATAGGTAGACTTCAAGTATAATCTGTAGTAAAAGAACCTTCCCAGGAACTGTATGAACTTTTACTATAATTATATTTCTCAATTACAACTGTGAGAAAGGCCAGAAAAAAGAACACACACTCGTGGTTAACTTTAATTCCAAAGACTGTATCACCATGAAACACTGATAATTATCTTTCCTGACCTGATTGTACCCTTTGAAAATCTAGTTCTAGATGCCAACATGGAAGATATGATGTTTGTTCTAGTATGGAGGAAACTGAGAAAGGCAGATTGAGCAGTTATCTAGAACCTGGTAACAGTAATGAGATTTAGGACAGCTTGAGCACAATATAATACAGTTCACACCCATGATTAAAGCTTTGTGTGTGTGGATGGTGGACTTTATTTTGATGCAGATAAGCCTGTAGTATGCCTTAAGAGGGGTAAATCAAGGGAAAAATAGAATGAACACAGGACACATCAAACGGTTGTCTAGTACTAAAGAAAAAAATATAACATTTTGAAAAAAAAAGAGGATGACAAGTTAATTTTCCTATTAAAGCCTGATTAATTAAAAGGAGGCAGGCAAAAGCAGTCAGTACAGGAGAAGGCACAAAGGAAAGACATTTTCACAGAAGATCACAAAATAAGGTAAAAAAGTTTTGAGGTGTAGCATAAGTATGGCTTACAGTAAGAAGGGGAATATATTCAAACTTATCAATGTGAGCATACATAAAATGGAAGGATGACCATTGTGTTCAGAGCAGAATTATACCACTCAACTCTTCTGTATTTGATGAAAAATACCAACTTTAGCCTTAAAATAACATAATTGCAAGTGGGCCCTTTAAGTTACAGTCTATACATTTTTTTTACTCTATTGCCTGCCATCATCTGACTGACATGATGATGTAATAAGAGCCATAACTACATTTGAAACCTTAATAAAATTGAAATATTCATTTTGAAATATTAAGGGAAACCTTAATACTGTGATTGCTATTATATGTATGTTTAGTGTTTTCTACTGGAATTTGTGTACACTCATTTAGATTGTGGGAGCATGCTAGCAGGGATTCTCATTTGCTTATACTCCTGCATTACCCTGCCCCTGCTCCTTGTGATTCTATTAGTTTCCATTGGACTAGTTTTACAGACATATAATACATCGGCACTTGATCTTTGCACTGACTGACTTTTCTTCCTCCTGCCTGCCCCTGCTCCTTGTGATTCTATTAGTTTCCATTGGACCGGTTTTACAGACATATAATACATCGGCACTTGATCTTTGCACTGACTGACTTTTCTTCCTCCTGCATTACCCTGCCCCTGCTCCTTGTGATTCTATTAGTTTCCATTGGACCGGTTTTACAGACATATAATACGTCGGCACTTGATCTTTGCACTGACTGTCTTTTCTTCCTCCTGCATTACCCTGCCCTGCCCCTTGTGATTCTATTAGTTTCCATTGGACCGGTTTTACAGACATATAATACATCGGCACTTGATCTTTGCACTGACTGACTTTTCTTCCTTCTGCATTACCCTGCCCCTGCTCCTTGTGATTCTATTAGTTTCCATTGGACCGGTTTTACAGACATATAATACGTCGGCACTTGATCTTTGCACTGACTGAGTTTTCTTCCTCCTGCATTACCCTGCCCCTGCTCCTTGTGATTCTATTAGTTTCCATTGGACCGGTTTTACAGACATATAATACGTCGGCACTTGATCTTTGCACTGACTGACTTTTCTTCCTTCTGCATTACCCTGCCTCTGCTCCATGTGATTCTATTAGTTACCATTGGACCGGTTTTACAGACATATAATACATCGGCACTTGATCTTTGCACTGACTGACTTCTCTTCCTACTGCATTACCCTGCCCCTGCTCCTTGTGATTCTATTAGTTTCCATTGGACCGGTTTTACAGACATATAATACATCGGCACTTGATCTTTGCACTGACTGACTTTTCTTCCTCCTGCATTACCCTGCCCCTGCTCCTTGTGATTCTATTAGTTTCCATTGGACCGGTTTTACAGACATATAATACATCGGCACTTGATCTTTGCACTGACTGACTTTTCTTCCTTCTGCATTACCCTGCCCCTGCTCCTTGTGATTCTATTAGTTTCCATTGGACCGGTTTTACAGACATATAATACATCGGCACTTGATCTTTGCACTGACTGACTTTTCTTCCTCCTGCATTACCCTGCCCTGCTCCTTGTGATTCTGTTAGCTTCCATTGGACCGGTTTTACAGACATATAATACATCGGCACTTGATCTTTGCACTGACTGACTTCTCTTCCTACTGCATTACCCTGCCCCTGCTCCTTGTGATTCTATTAGTTTCCATTGGACCGGTTTTACAGACATATAATACATCGGCACTTGATCTTTGCACTGACTGACTTTTCTTCCTTCTGCATTTCCCTGCCCCTGCTCCTTGTGATTCTATTAGTTTCCATTGGACCGGTTTTACAGACATATAATACATTGGCACCTGATCTTTGCACTAACTGAGTTTTCTTCCTCCTGCATTACCCTGCCCCTGCTCCTTGTGATTCTATTAGTTTCCATTGGACCGGTTTTACAGACATATAATACATCGGCACTTGATCTTTGCACTGACTGACTTTTCTTCCTCCTGCATTACCCTGCCCCTGCTCCTTGTGATTCTATTAGTTTCCATTGGACCGGTTTTACAGACATATAATACATTGGCACTTGATCTTTGCACTGACTGACTTTTCTTCCTCCTGCATTACCCTGCCCCTGCTCCTTGTGATTCTATTAGTTTCCATTGGACCGGTTTTACAGACATATAATACATCGGCACTTGATCTTTGCACTGACTGACTTTTCTTCCTTCTGCATTACCCTGCCCCTGCTCCTTGTGATTCTATTAGTTTCCATTGGACCGGTTTTACAGACATATAATACATCGGCACTTGATCTTTGCACTGACTGACTTTTCTTCCTCCTGCATTACCCTGCCCCTGCTCCTTGTGATTCTATTAGTTTCCATTGGACCGGTTTTACAGACATATAATACATTGGCACTTGATCTTTGCACTGACTGACTTTTCTTCCTCCTGCATTACCCTGCCCCTGCTCCTTGTGATTCTGTTAGTTTCCATTGGACCGGTTTTACAGACATATAATACGTCGGCACTTGATCTTTGCACTGACTGACTTTTCTTCCTCCTGCATTACCCTGCCCCTGCTCCTTGTGATTCTATTAGTTTCCACTGGACCGGTTTTACAGACATATAATACATCGGCACCTGATCTTTGCACTGACTGAGTTTTCTTCCTCCTGCATTACCCTGCCCCTGCTCCTTGTGATTCTATTAGTTTCCATTGGACCGGTTTTACAGACATATAATACGTCGGCACTTGATCTTTGCACTGACTGACTTTTCTTCCTCCTGCATTACCCTGCCCCTGCTCCTTGTGATTCTATTAGTTTCCATTGGACCGGTTTTACAGACATATAATACATCGGCACTTGATCTTTGCACTGACTGACTTTTCTTCCTCCTGCATTACCCTGCCCCTGCTCCTTGTGATTCTATTAGTTTCCATTGGACCGGTTTTACAGACATATAATACATCGGCACTTGATCTTTGCACTGACTGACTTTTCTTCCTCCTGCATTACCCTGCCCCTGCTCCTTGTGATTCTATTAGTTTCCACTGGACCGGTTTTACAGACATATAATACATCGGCACTTGATCTTTGCACTGACCGACTTTTCTTCCTCCTGCATTACCCTGCCCCTGCTCCTTGTGATTCTATTAGTTTGCATTGGACCGGTTTTACAGACATATAATACGTCGGCACTTGATCTTTGCACTGACTGACTTTTCTTCCTCCTGCATTACCCTGCCCCTGCTCCTTGTGATTCTATTAGTTTCCATTGGACCGGTTTTACAGACATATAATATGTCGGCACTTGATCTTTGCACTGACTGACTTTTCTTCCTTCTGCATTTCCCTGCCCCTGCTCCTTGTGATTCTATTAGTTTCCATTGGACCGGTTTTACAGACATATAATACATCGGCACTTGATCTTTGCACTGACTGTGTTTTCTTCCTCCTGCATTACCCTGCCCTGCTCCTTGTGATTCTATTAGTTTCCATTGGACCGGTTTTACAGACATATAATATGTCGGCACTTGATCTTTGCACGGACTGTGTTTTCTTCCTTCTGCATTACCCTGCCCCTGCTCCTTGTGATTCTATTAGTTTCCATTGGACCGGTTTTACAGACATATAATACGTCGGCACTTGATCTTTGCACTGACTGACTTTTCTTCCTCCTGCATTACCCTGCCCCTGCTCCTTGTGATTTTATTAGTTTCCATTGGACCGGTTTTACAGACATATAATACATCGGCACTTGATCTTTGCACTGACTGACTTTTCTTCCTCCTGCATTACCCTGCCCCTGCTCCTTGTGATTCTATTAGTTTCCATTGGACCGGTTTTACAGACATATAATACGTCGGCACTTGATCTTTGCACTGACTGACTTTTCTTCCTCCTGCATTACCCTGCCCCTGCTCCTTGTGATTCTGTTAGCTTCCATTGGACCGTTTTTACAGACATATAATACGTCGGCACTTGATCTTTGCACTGACTGACTTTTCTTCCTCCTGCATTACCCTGCCCCTGCTCCTTGTGATTTTATTAGTTTCCATTGGACCGGTTTTACAGACATATAATACCGCACTTGATCTTTGCACTGACTGACTTTTCTTCCTCTTGCATTACCCTGCCCCTGCTCCTTGTGATTCTATTAGTTTCCATTGGACCGGTTTTACAGACATATAATACGTCGGCACTTGATCTTTGCACTGACTGACTTTTCTTCCTCCTGCATTACCCTGCCCCTGCTCCTTGTGATTCTATTAGTTTCTATTGGACCGGTTTTACAGACATATAATACATCGGCACTTGATCTTTGCACTGACTGACTTTTCTTCCTCCTGCATTACCCTGCCCCTGCTCCTTGTGATTCTATTAGTTTCCATTGGACCGTTTTTACAGACATATAATACGTCGGCACTTGATCTTTGCACTGACTGACTTTTCTTCCTCCTGCATTACCCTGCCCCTGCTCCTTGTGATTCTATTAGTTTCCATTGGACCGGTTTTACAGACATATAATACATCGGCACTTGATCTTTGCACTGACTGACTTTTCTTCCTTCTGCATTACCCTGCCCCTGCTCCTTGTGATTCTATTAGTTTCCATTGGACCGGTTTTACAGACATATAATACGTCGGCACTTGATCTTTGCACTAACTGACTTTTCTTCCTCCTGCATTACCCTGCTCTGCCCCTTGTGATTCTATTAGTTTCCATTGGACCGGTTTTACAGACATATAATACGTCGGCACTTGATCTTTGCACTGACTGACTTTTCTTCCTTCTGCATTACCCTGCCCCTGCTCCTTGTGATTCTATTAGTTTCCATTGGACCGGTTTTACAGACATATAATACATCGGCACTTGATCTTTGCACTGACTGACTTTTCTTCCTTCTGCATTTCCCTGCCCCTGCTCCTTGTGATTCTATTAGTTTCCATTGGACCGGTTTTACAGACATATAATACGTCGGCACTTGATCTTTGCACTGACTGACTTTTCTTCCTCCTGCATTACCCTGCCCCTGCTCCTTGTGATTCTATTAGTTTCCATTGGACCGGTTTTACAGACATGTAATACATCGGCACTTGATCTTTGCACTGACTGACTTTTCTTCCTCCTGCATTACCCTGCCCCTGCTCCTTGTGATTCTATTAGTTTCCATTGGACCGGTTTTACAGACATATAATACGTCGGCACTTGAACTTTGCACTAACTGACTTCTCTTCCTACTGCATTACCCTGCCCCTGCTCCTTGTGATTCTATTAGTTTCCATTGGACCGTTTTTACAGACATATAATACGTCGGCACTTGATCTTTGCACTGACTGACTTTTCTTCCTCCTGCATTACCCTGCCCCTGCTCCTTGTGATTCTATTAGTTTCCATTGGACCGGTTTTACAGACATATAATACATCGGCACTTGATCTTTGCACTGACTGACTTTTCTTCCTCCTGCATTACCCTGCCCCTGCTCCTTGTGATTCTATTAGTTTCCATTGGACCGGTTTTACAGACATATAATATGTCAGCACTTGATCTTTGCACTGACTGACTTTTCTTCCTTCTGCATTACCCTGCCCCTGCTCCTTGTGATTCTATTAGTTTCCATTGGACCGGTTTTACAGACATATAATACATCGGCACTTGATCTTTGCACTGACTGACTTTTCTTCCTTCTGCATTACCCTGCCCCTGCTCCTTGTGATTCTATTAGTTTCCATTGGACCGGTTTTACAGACATATAATATGTCAGCACTTGATCTTTGCACTGACTAAGTTTTCTTCCTTCTGCATTTCCCTGCCCCTGCTCCTTGTGATTCTATTAGTTTCCATTGGACCGGTTTTACAGACATATAATACATCGGCACTTGATCTTTGCACTGACTGACGTTTCTTCCTCCTGCATTACCCTCCCCTGCTCCTTGTGATTCTATTAGCTTCCATTGGACCGGTTTTACAGACATATAATACATCGGCACTTGATCTTTGCACTGACTGACTTTTCTTCCTCCTGCATTACCCTGCCCCTGCTCCTTGTGATTCTATTAGTTTCCATTGGACCGGTTTTACAGACATATAATACATCGGCACTTGATCTTTGCACTGACTGACTTTTCTTCCTCCTGCATTACCCTGCCCCTGCTCCTTGTGATTCTATTAGTTTCCATTGGACCGGTTTTACAGACATATAATACGTCGGCACTTGATCTTTGCACTGACTGACTTTTCTTCCTTCTGCATTTCCCTGCCCCTGCTCCTTGTGATTCTATTAGTTTCCATTGGACCGGTTTTACAGACATATAATACATCGGCACTTGATCTTTGCACTCACTGACTTTTCTTCCTCCTGCATTACCCTGCCCCTGCTCCTTGTGATTCTATTAGTTTCCATTGGACCGGTTTTACAGACATATAATACATCGGCACTTGATCTTTGCACTGACTGAATTTTCTTCCTCCTGCATTACCCTGACCCTGCTCCTTGTGATTCTGTTAGTTTCCATTGGACCGGTTTTACAGACATATAATACATCGGCACTTGATCTTTGCACTGACTGACTTTTCTTCCTTCTGCATTACCCTCCCCTGCTCCTTGTGATTCTATTAGTTTCCATTGGACCGGTTTTACAGACATATAATACATCGGCACTTGATCTTTGCACTGACTGACTTTTCTTCCTCCTGCATTACCCTGCCCCTGCTCCTTGTGATTCTATTAGTTTCCATTGGACCGGTTTTACAGACATATAATACCGCACTTGATCTTTGCACTGACTGACTTTTCTTCCTCCTGCATTACCCTGCCCCTGCTCCTTGTGATTCTATTAGTTTCCATTGGACCGGTTTTACAGACATATAATACATCGGCACTTGATCTTTGCACTGACTGACTTTTCTTCCTCCTGCATTACCCTGCCCCTGCTCCTTGTGATTCTATTAGTTTCCATTGGACCGGTTTTACAGACATATAATACGTCGGCACTTGATCTTTGCACTGACTGACTTTTCTTCCTCCTGCATTACCCTGCCCCTGCTCCTTGTGATTCTATTAGTTTCCACTGGACCGGTTTTACAGACATATAATACATCGGCACTTGATCTTTGCACTGACTGACTTTTCTTCCTCCTGCATTACCCTGCCCCTGCTCCTTGTGATTCTATTAGTTTCCATTGGACCGGTTTTACAGACATATAATACATCGGCACTTGATCTTTGCACTGACTGACTTTTCTTCCTCCTGCATTACCCTGCCCCTGCTCCTTGTGATTCTATTAGTTTCCATTGGACCGGTTTTACAGACATATAATACATCGGCACTTGATCTTTGCACTGACTGACTTTTCTTCCTCCTGCATTACCCTGCCCCTGCTCCTTGTGATTCTATTAGTTTCCATTGGACCGGTTTTACAGACATATAATACGGCACTTGATCTTTGCACTGACTGACTTTTCTTCCTCTGCATTACCCTGCCCCTGCTCCTTGTGATTCTATTAGTTTCCATTGGACCGGTTTTACAGACATATAATACATCGGCACTTGATCTTTGCACTGACTGACTTTTCTTCCTCCTGCATTACCCTGCCCCTGCTCCTTGTGATTCTATTAGTTTCCATTGGACCGGTTTTACAGACATATAATACGTCGCACTTGATCTTTGCACTGACTGACTTTTCTTCCTCCTGCATTACCCTGCCCCTGCTCCTTGTGATTCTATTAGTTTCCATTGGACCGGTTTTACAGACATATAATACATCGGCACTTGATCTTTGCACTGACTGAGTTTTCTTCCTCCTGCATTACCCTGCCCCTGCTCCTTGTGATTCTATTAGTTTCCATTGGACCGGTTTTACAGACATATAATACATCGGCACTTGATCTTTGCACTGACTGAGTTTTCTTCCTCCTGCATTACCCTGCCCCTGCTCCTTGTGATTCTATTAGTTTCCATTGGACCGGTTTTACAGACATATAATACGTCGGCACTTGATCTTTGCACTGACTGACTTTTCTTCCTCCTGCATTACCCTGCCCCTGCTCCTTGTGATTCTATTAGTTTCCATTGGACCGTTTTTACAGACATATAATACATCGGCACTTGATCTTTGCACTGACTGACTTTTCTTCCTCCTGCATTACCCTGCCCCTGCTCCTTGTGATTCTATTAGTTTCCATTGGACCAGTTTTACAGACATATAATACGTCGGCACTTGATCTTTGCACTAACTGACTTTTCTTCCTCTTGCATTACCCTGCCCCTGCTCCTTGTGATTCTATTAGTTTCTATTGGACCGTTTTTACAGACATATAATACGTCGGCACTTGATCTTTGCACTGACTGACTTTTCTTCCTCCTGCATTACCCTGCCCCTGCTCCTTGTGATTCTATTAGTTTCCATTGGACCGGTTTTACAGACATATAATACATCGGCACTTGATCTTTGCACTGACTGACTTTTCTTCCTCCTGCATTACCCTGCCCCTGCTCCTTGTGATTCTATTAGTTTCCATTGGACCGGTTTTACAGACATATAATACGTCGGCACTTGATCTTTGCACTGACTGAGTTTTCTTCCTTCTGCATTTCCCTGCCCCTGCTCCTTGTGATTCTATTAGTTTCCATTGGACCGGTTTTACAGACATATAATACGTCGGCACTTGATCTTTGCACTGACTGAGTTTTCTTCCTCCTGCATTACCCTGCCCCTGCTCCTTGTGATTCTATTAGTTTCCATTGGACCGGTTTTACAGACATATAATACATCGGCACTTGATCTTTGCACTGACTGACTTTTCTTCCTCCTGCATTACCCTGCCCCTGCTCCTTGTGATTCTATTAGTTTCCATTGGACCGGTTTTACAGACATATAATACATCGCACTTGATCTTTGCACTGACTGAGTTTTCTTCCTCCTGCATTACCCTGCCCCTGCTCCTTGTGATTCTATTAGTTTCCATTGGACCGGTTTTACAGACATATAATACATCGGCACTTGATCTTTGCACTGACTGACTTTTCTTCCTCCTGCATTACCCTGCCCCTGCTCCTTGTGATTCTATTAGTTTCCATTGGACCGGTTTTACAGACATATAATACGTCGGCACTTGATCTTTGCACTGACTGACTTTTCTTCCTCCTGCATTACCCTGCCTCTGCTCCTTGTGATTCTATTAGTTTGCATTGGACCGGTTTTACAGACATATAATACGTCGGTACTTGATCTTTGCACTGACTGACTTTTCTTCCTATTCTCATTTCCTGTTTGTGACTTTTGCCTTTTTTATTTTCTTCTATCTCTCACTTGCTGTCTCAGATTTATCTACATCCTTTATTAGGCCGTTTTTCCCTTTTAGGTTTTATGTACGTGCTTTTATCCCTACATCTGCCACTTTAATTTAATTCTTAGACCCTTATTCTCCTATCTTTCTCATTGTTGCAGATAGTTTTATTTATATTTTTCTGTTGCTTTCTCACATCTGTTTGAGGGTGGGCGCAACCTGCTCCGTTCACCATCCACTTCGCTCCAGGCTCACTCCACACCCCTATCCTACCCCATCCCCCTCTATTTTCTCTGATTTATACTGCTATAGCCATACCCTCTGTTTACTCGACCAACCACATCCAAAAGTAATATTATCCCTCCCACCTATCACCCATTTTTAGCCAACTCTCTCTGCTTTTGTATCCTAACTGCTTTCTTTCATAACTTCCTTTCCTAAATCTATTTCACTCTCTTCTATCTTTATTACTTCCTCACTCACTCTGCTACCTTAATATTCATCACCCATCTCTCTTTTCTTTTCTAACCCCTCCATTTCTAATATGCTGCTACTCATTGTATTTCTCTTCGCCTTACTCACTACTTATCACCTTACCTTCTTTCACCATATCCAAGTCCAATATACAATCACAACTACTCCTGTATACCCTTCTACATATTACCTGCCTATCTACATCTGCATATCTCCTCAACTGTTCTATAACAGACCTATCCAATGTTTTACACTAAAATACCCTTCAAATCAAATACCCTTACATATACTGCGCAAGTACTATGAGCTCATCATCAAGCCCTTACATTGCTTCTTAATAAATCCCTATCTATTTTATCTTAGTGGTAACATTCATCCTAATCTTGGACCTAACTCTTACTTTCAAACACCCTTCTCACAACATAACTCTGCTCTGCTAAATTATTCTCCCTTTACATGCATGTCATCTGACTTATTAATCTTAAATATTAACCTTAGAAGTATTCTAAATAAAATACCTGAATTTCAAGCAACCTTGGCACTATTTTCCCCAGACATTATAATTCTTACTGAAACTTGGCTAAAGAACCATAATAAAAATGAAGAATTTCTGCATCAATGTTATAATATTCTTAGAGCTGATAGATTACATAAACGTGGTAGTGGTTTAGCAATCATATACGAAAATAACCTTAACCTGCTTCAGCTATATTCTACCCCTCCACTAGTTAATAATTCTGAAATCTTAATCTTACGTCTTCAACTTAACATAAATAAGTTCATTATCCTCATAGCAGTATATTTCGCCCCTGGAAATAACAGTCTTATAATAGGCAACCTGCTTAACTGGGTATCATATACATACAATCAGGAAATAATTGTCTTAGGTGACTTTAATGTTAACTGGTCCACATGCATCTCTACAAATCCAGTAAATTATATCAACCTCTTTGGATTCTCTCAACTCATCTCCACACCCACAAGGGATGACAAACACAATAATAAACATTCAATACTAGACTGGATTCTCTCTAATCACCCAAACTTATGCTCACAGTTTGGCTGCCTCCCAGATTAACCAACTTTGTGTGCAGTCCATGCAGTGAAGTATCAATAACCTTGAAGAACCACATGCTGTCCAGCTCAAGAGTTTGTTCCAACTATTTATTAGTAAAACAACGAGTTGAGCGCCTTTGTCCCCTCAAGGACTTCATCAGAACTTGGTGCAATATAAAATCACATGACTTATATACAACTTAAAACATACATCACCCAATCACATTACATCCTCATGTCAGGTCCTTAGCCCATGAGTGTCCATCATATGTTACCATCAGTGGAAAACAAAGTCACTGTCTGAAGCAAAAAACAATATGATAGAAGCATTGTAAAAACATAATAAAAAACAAAGTCTTCCTACAATATTTGTGACAGGGCATGCACAAATATACCCACATTTCAACATGTGCCTATTGTGCAAAAATTATGTTAAAAATTCTATTTAAAAATAAGCAAAATTAGTAAAAAATATTATAGTTTGGCAGCTCTCATTTTAAGTACAGGATTGATCGTGACATACTCATTTAAACCTTGTTTGTGCATTGCATCTAATCTAAATTGCCATAGAAGTTACTTGTATTCTATTTTTGTTTTCCAAGCTCCCCCTCTAGCTTCTTGTGGAACTACTTCTAAGATTCCAAAATCAAACTTCTTATGGCCCTCACGTACACAAGTGTGTTTGTACAATGCATTGTTCTTGTTACATTTACTTATGTCATATAGGTGTTCATAAATCCTTTTGGAAAGTTTCCTCCCCATTTTCCCCACATAAAATGAACAACAAGGGTCACAGAGGGCTAAGTACACCACACCACTTGTGTTGCAATCTCCTCTTGAAAAATTAATTTTGTTGTTGAAACTGTTGTTCAGAACAATTTTCCCTTTGTTAAATATGTGGTGGCAGTAACATCTATCACATTTGGTTGTTCCGAACTTATGGGGTTTGGGTTCCCTCTCTAACATTTGTTTAATACTCTTGTCAACCTCGTATGTAAATGTGGGTGTTTGTCCTATGTGCTGGAACAAAATTTCCAAAGACTCAACTTGTTTTCTGACAGTTGATGTTGTTGATCTTTTCTCCAGCATACCACACCAGGAAGGTTTGGAACTTTTTGAGGATACGCTCTGAGAAACCAAATTGTTTCTGTTGATGACACACACTTCTTGGCAGCCTTGATGGAACTTGTACTAACCAATAATTTCTTGCACTTTGAAGGTGAATACTTCAAGCAGGTCAGTGGAGTGGCAATGGGAATGGTGTGCACTCCCACTTTTGCAAACACAGTGATGTTAGGATGGGAGAAGAAGGCTATACTAGATTCCATGTATTCCCCACTATGGTCCCACTATTTTCAATTTTTAGATGACCTGTTTTTTGTATGGAAAGGGAACCAAACAGAGAGTGAGTCATTTTTGAACTACTTCCAGGGCACATCAACCTTCCTGAGGTTTACACACACTAAGAACATAGACAGCATAAACTATCTGGACATTCATCTTAGAATATTGAAGGAAACTTACACAACTATGATCTACAGAAAGAATACATACTGTAATGGTTTTCTGCACTTTAACAGTGGGCATCCAGGTTACTGTAAAAGGAACTTGGTAAAGGGACAATTCATTCGTGTGGTTAGGATGAACTTTAATGAAATTTTGTTCCAAGAAGAACTGGACAAAATTACATCCATGTTCTTAGAGAGGGGTTATCCACAGGAATTGTTAAGAACACTTAGGGAGGAAGTGGTGAGCAATAGAGACACCAGATACCCATGTATACTGGGGAAGCCAGATTTACTCGAGAGGACAGAGTAAAAACACAGATACTAAGAGTTTTCAAAATGTTATGGTGATCAAGTTCAATGAGGGGAACAGGGACATAAAGAATATAATAAGGAATTGGGCCATTCTAAAAACTGATGAAGAGTTGTTCCAGCACATAGGAGAAACACCCACATTTACATACAAGGTTGACAAGAGCATTAAACAAATGTTAGAGAGGGACCCCAAACCCCATAAATTTGGAACAACCAAATGTGGTAGATGTTATTGCCACCAGATAGTTAACAAAGGGGAAATTGTTCTGAACAACAGTTTCAACAAGAGGAGATTGCAACACAAGTGGTGTGGTGTACTTAGCCCTCTGTGACCCTTGTTCATTTTATGTGGGGAAAATGGAGAGGAAACTTTCCAAAAGAATTTATGAACACCTGTACGACATAAGGAAATGCAACAAGAACAATGCATTGAACAAACACACTTGTGTATGTGAGGGACATAAGAAGTTTGTTTTTGGAATCTTAGAAGTAGTTCCACGAGAAGCTAGAGGAGGAGCTTGGGAAATGAAAATAGAATACAAGGAACTTCTATGGCAATTTTGATTACATGCAATGCACAAACTAGGTTTAAATGAACATGTCACGATTAATCCTGTACTTAAAATGAGAGCTGCCAAACTGTAATATTTTTTACTAATTTTGCTTATTTTAATAGAGTATATGCATTTTAAATAGAATTTTAAACGGAATTTTTGTACAATAGGCACACGTTGAAATGTGAGTATATTTATGTATTTCTTGTCATAAATATTGTAGGAAGACTTTGGTTTTAATTAGGTTTTTACAATGCTTCTATCATATTGGTTTTTGCTTCAGACAGTGACTTTGTTTTCCACTGATGGTAACATATGATGGGCACTCATGGGTTAAGGAATTGACATAAGGATATAATGTGATTGGGTGATGTATGTTTTAAGTTGTATATAAGTCATGTGATTTTATATTGCACCAGGTTCTGATGGAGTCCTTGAGGGGACGAAAGCACTCAACTTGTTATTTTACTAATAAATATTGTGAACAAACTCTTGACCTGGACAGTGTGTGGTGCCTCCCAGATTCCCTTAGTGATCATCTCCCTACCCATGTAATTAGGCACAAAGCTCACTCAGCTAACACCACCATCTATAAGCATGTCTTTACTAAAAAGCACTTCTCCTTAGATACCTTTAATACCCTCTTAAAACACCACAGCTGGCTTCCCTTAATATAACTTCTCCTTGATTGGGCTGCTGACTGCTTTAACGACTCATTCTTAAACTTCCTAAACATGCTTGCCCCTATTAGAAAAATTTGCTGCAAATCCACACTTACTCATTGGCTTACTAAGGACGACTTAGCTATAATGAAACAGAGAGAGAGCATGGATAAACTATCAGTCATCTAAACCTCAAGCTTCCCTTCATAACTTTCACCAACTACAAAACCTAGCCAAAAAGCATATTCATTTAGATAAAAAAATCTTACTACACCCTGATCCAATAAAAACATAAAAACAACCCTCAGAAGTTCTTGCATTCTATTAAACAACTCTTAAATCCTGGACAAACCACTCCCCCTTCACCTACCTTCCTTAATTATAACATTAGCATAGCAGCCCAATTCAACTCACATTTTATAAACTCCATTCAGGCCTTAGTAAACAATAATAACAATACCCCTCTATTCATCCCCACAACTTTTATCCATCAATCTGATACCTTCTCATTTC
The DNA here is from genome assembly GCF_019279795.1 of Protopterus annectens. Classification (NCBI taxonomy): domain Eukaryota; kingdom Metazoa; phylum Chordata; order Ceratodontiformes; family Protopteridae; genus Protopterus; species Protopterus annectens. The sequence continues at coordinate 309,404,499 of NC_056746.1, read as the reverse complement.
ATCCAGTTCAGACTACACACATTAAAAAACTCCTTCTTCAGCTAAAACCCACCAGACTTGCTGTAGATCAACTCCCAAGCAATTTTTTTAAACTTGCAGCTGATTCTATCTCATACCCAATCTCACTTAGCAATTACTCCATTGCTGAACAACATGTTCCAGTACTCTGGAAACTTTCCTATCTTATTCCTATGCATAAAGGTGGACAATCCACAGACTTTTCCAATTATAGACCCATTCCAATACTTTCCCCCTTAGGAAAAGTCTTGAAAAGTGCATACATTCTCAACTACAAAACCGTCTACTACAAAATAGCATCCTCTCCATATCCCAGCATGGTTTTAGACCAAGACATAGCACCACAACAGCACTTTTAAGTTTCACTGACACCATTAACCACCATAGAAATAATAACAAACTTGTCTCCTCCATTTTCCTGGATATGTCAAAAGCATTTGACACTGTATTCCATCAAAAACTTCTTCAAGATCTATCATCTATCCATCTTTCACAATCATCCATCACATGGTTTCACAGCTATCTATCTAGCCGCCAAAATGCTGTTGTATAGAAGGATGAAATCTGTAACCTTATACGTTTGACTGTAAGAGTGTCACAAGGCTCTGTTCTTGGCCTCTGCTCTTTTCTATGTTTACAAACAATCTTAGTTCTGCGTCTACACAAGCTACTATTGGACAGTACACAGATGATTCCACTGTGATTTGTAATGCCCCCTCCCTGATCTCATAGCTAAAACTCAGAATGCTTTTTCAGATATTGAGCATTTCCTCAGATAAACATAACTCATTCTAAACCCTAACAAGACAAAGCTAATGATATTTTCCAATAAAAAATCCACGGATCTCACTATCCCAACTCACATTCTCTCCTTCAACGGCACTGTCATTAAACCAGTAGACAGCACTAAGTTGCTTGGTGTCACAATAGCTTGCTCCCTAAACTATGACAACAACAACATAGCCCTTGCCATAAAAAAGGTTCATATTAAGCTTGGCTGCCTGTATGGGTCAAAAGCTTTCCTCACCCCTTCCACTAGACAGGCCATTGCCAGAACACATCTTCTGTCCACATAATTACATGCCTCCCCTATTTTCACTAATCTTAGAAGATCTGATCTGTCCAGATTAGAGGTTTACTACCCTAAAATAGCTTGATTTGCTGCTGGCCTTCAAAATAGAACTCATCACTGTGTAGCTCTGAAACAGTTACACTGACTTGAGCTACCAAACCTTCTATCACTTAACCAACTCACAATTGCTCATAACATCCCACATCAACCCGATGCCTGTCCAGCCCTAAATAACCTAGTTCTACCTTATACCACCACCTGCAGTCTCTTCTCAGCCAATAAACTACTGATAAAAGTTAAGATATCCAACAACTCTTTCAGAGACTCCTTATTCGCAAATCAAATCACAAAAATATGGAACTATATTCACCAACACATACTAATTTCCCTTATTTCCACCAAATTCAAACTCCTTCTTAAAGAGCATCTAAACAATAATTGTCTCTGTCCTTCTATCACCCCTGGATATCTTTCTCTCTCCCCACTCTTTAAATTTTATCCTTACCTCTTATCTCCTTTAATTTCTACTCTTCCACTACCCCTTTGCTTCTGTGACTTTCTTAACTGTTACTGTAGATTTTGCAGTACATTTTTGCATACATTTATATCTGCACTAACTCTTCACCTATATTACTTTACTTGCTGTTTGCATTATATTTTAAGATTAATATTAGATTACATGTACATTTCTACCGTGTGGCTAGCAATTACCATGTAACTATATACAGTAACTCTATATATTGTAATTACTGTTTGACTTGTGTAGTTTGTTACCACATTTTATTTGAGCTTTTCTCCCCGGTCCTCTGCTGAAAACGAGCCTTTCTTTGGCCCAGTCAGACTTTGCCAGTAAACAAATGTAAATAAATAAATAAAGCATTTGAATGTATATGACTGCAAGGTGCTGGGAATAAGCATGAGCAGTCAAACACACAGAGAAGTGGGCAGCATATCCAGAATCTGTTTCTGACCTCTGAACACATCCCGTATTTTTTCCCAGGCAGCTTCTACGTGTAAGTATTCTTTAGCATACCATATGTAATGCAACTGTGCATAAAGTCTACAGTAGGAGGTATGTTGTGCCCTTAAACTGGATGATTGCCTGGCAGCACTACACTAAGTACAGTAAAATGACCAAGAAGTAACAGTGTAACTCTAAGATACTTAAGTGGTTGTCACCGATCCAAAGATGATTAAAATGATCAGTTTTTCAGGAGATGGCAGCCATCATCCATCACACTTTCATGTAGGCTGTTTCTGAATATATATGCTATAGTTATTAAGTGTATAATTTATAGGTCAGTATTCTCCACCTGTGTGCTGAACTCATAGATACTACAACTGTGAGCCTAACCCTTTGTAGCAAATTATTACAAGTAAAACTTCAAAAACATTGCATTTCAGTGCACAAAATGTCTCAAGGTTTTTCTTGTAAATGTATATTGCTAACGTTTTGGATTATGTTAGTCAGGACATACTGCACAAAGGGACCAGCAGCACTATTTTTTTTTTTTTGCAGAGCAACTATATTGGTAAACTAATCTCAGACCTGTTTTTTTCTTTTTTTATTAGTAGATAACTATTTATCATTCAATTTTTTCAAGAGTTCATTTACTTTGCCTTTCAAACCTCTTAGTTACAGTTGGTTTTACAGAGATTTCTAGCGTGGAATTGTCTCTCACCAAAATATGCAAGTAAACACATCACAACATTTCACTATTGAACTTTGGTATGTACCATGTTTTATTTTCTTAGCTATCTTGTATTCAGTGGCAAGCAAACTGGTTCTGCACAACACCATGTTCAATGATTTGAATGGTAAATTTTTATTTGTAAGCAACTTCTAACAGAGCCTTAGTTATCTCTTGATGTGTTCTGAGTGCTTATTTAACCTACATACAGAAGTATTTCGTATCTCCATAATTAATGACAAGCAGCTATCTTAAGTACAGTGTATTAAATCAACAGTGGCAATGTATTTTTCTGTCTCCCTCCATGTCAGTTCCCACAGTGCCCCATAATAACATTTAGCTTTCTCAGTTGAGCAAATATTAAAGGTAAATATGAGCATTTGAATAACAACTGACAAACTGTGATTAATATATCCAGTTTGGGACACCCTAGATGCCATTTTTGTCATAGAAAATATGCTTAGAGTTTACATCATTTTGTCAGTCTCAGTAGTTTAAACTTGTGTTTCCGAATGATGATATCCCACAATCCTACTGGAAGGGTGAGCAGTTATTTAAATTTTATAATAATTAGATGCTCAGATTTTTTTTTTTTTTTTTTGCTAGATGTACTTGCTTTTCCAGAGTTTCTGTACACATTTTCCATACATGCAGGCTGAGAGGGATGAGCAGATTTCAAACCAGGTCCCAGAATTTAAAGTTGGCCAAACAAGAGAACCAGATTAAAAATGTGATGGAATGTTAAGGAAATGCAGATAGCAGAAGCTATAGGAGCTATTAACCTTAATCAACATATTGTCCAGATACAGTGCTTTATTCAGAACTGTGTGAGCATGTAAACCAACCACTCATTTCCTTTTCGAAGGGAAATGTTGATGTCTAAGTGCAATAAAGCATTTAAAGAATTATAGGCTGATAGTGGAAAAGCCATGCAAACAACATGAGTCAAATACTTTAAGTTGATCACCATTGTAGTCTGAAAACAAAATCACCACTAAATCCAAGGACAACCACAAAGCATTCTATAGCTATGTCAAGAATCTAGATGGCAACACCCAGATCTGCTCTGAGTTACAGAACAAAGGCACGAAAATTACAGAACCAACTGATATTGCCAACATCCTGGCAGATCGATTCAGTGCTAACTTTACCCCCCTCTCACCCCCTAAAGGGCCCATATCTATACAGGAAGAATGCAGCATCCATGTAATCACAACTACGCAGGAAAAAGCTGCACTCTCTAAAGCCAAAAACACAGCATCCATGGGACCGGACAACATCCCAGGCTGCGTTTTACACGAACTTCAGAACGAACTGGCTCCCCACTTAAGCACCATGTTCAATAATAGCCTCTCATCAGGCTTTGTGCCGACTGAATGGTGCACAGCAACAGTTATCCCACTCTACAAAGGGGGAGCCACCACTGATCCCGGGAACTACCGACCTATTAGCCTGACGAGCCTGGTCTGCAAGGCCATGGAACGTATCATCATGGAACTCATAAACAAAGACATTGTTAACCTCCAAACTCTGAATCCCACCCAGTTCAGGTTTGTGAAAGGCAGATCATGCCTCCTGAACCTGATCGACTTCTTTGAGGCAGTCACCAAAGACGTGGATGAGGGTAAGGTGGTTCACACAGCCTATCTTGACCTCGCCAAGGCTTTCGATACCATCCCCCATTCTGGAATTATAGCTAAACTCACTAAACTAGGTATAAATCCCTATGTCACAAGATGGGTTGCCAACTGGCTCACTGACAGAACCCACACTGTAAAAGTTGCAGACTCCAAATCTGACCTCAAAACAGTGACAAGTGGAGTACCACAGGGTTCCGTCCTGGGACCTCTCTTGTTTGGTATCTACTTCTCTGAAGTACAGGCTAACACAGAAGGCCTCTGGCTAACGAAGTTCACAGATGACTGCAAACTAGGAGCCATAGTCAAGTCCCCAAATGATGTGGACATCCTACAGACGGGCCTCATTGAGACAGATGCCTGGTGTCAGAGCCATGGCCTCAAGCTCAATGCCAAAATGTGCAGTGTCATCCCCTTTGGTAAAAACTCTGTACCCATGAACTACCACATAGGCAGCAATCTACTTAACACCAAATGTGTGATGAGACCTTGGGACCCAGGTGGACAGTAGTCTCTCCTTTGATAGTCACATCGTCACAGTAGTCAGGAAGTCCTTCTACGTGGCACACCTCATCATAAAAGGGTTCTCATCCAGGAAAAAAGAGGTCATTGTTCCCCTCTACTCGTCACTCATTAGACCCATTATAGAGTACAATGACCCTTTTGGAATGTACCTCACAAGACATCTGCAGCGGCTGGAAAGCCACAGAAGTACCTCACAAAGAGGATTACTGGCCTCAAACAAATGCCCTACACTGACTGCCTCAAAAAACTCCAGCTTTACTCCGTAACATATCGCCTACTCCGAGGTGATCTCTGCCTAACATTTAAAGCTATGTCAAACCCAGAGCTGTTGGACATGCTACAACTAAAGAAATCCCAATCCCTCCGAGCTACATGCTCTAGGGACCTAAACCTTGTCATCACAATAAACAGGACATGCTGGAGGGATAGATTCCTGTTCCAGAGACTTCCTATACTCTGGAACAAGCTACCCATCTATGTCAAGCAAAGTTCTTCATTAGCACTCTTCAAGAAAAATTTGATGAGTGGATGGGAACTAGGAAATACACCCCAGGGATTACTTCTGTGTCTCTGCTGGACAGTGGCACAGGAAAATAACTTTCTTGGGTGGCATAAGCTATGGAACCTTGTTGGCTAGGCTTACGTAGGCCCTTGGGCCGATAGCCTAGTACCTATCTATGAACCTATGAACCTATGAGACTGAATGATGGAATGGCAGATATAAATGACATACAGCTTATTTCAGTAAAACCTCTAATTCTGTTACACATACAAGTATTCAGACAAGTAAAAATTTAATTTTAAAGGCAGTGAGGACCCAGAAAGTGAAATCTGTTATAATAGTCACCCTGTGCCTTGCATCTAAAATGTAGCTGCAGTTCTTCTGGCAATCCTGCATAATTCAAAAATGTATTGCCTAAACATTTTTAGAATTTGGAAACCTGATAGTCTGCCATGTGAACCTATTTGTAAAGTGTAAGTGTTTATGTGAATCACTCTGACTGTGGAAGATATTAATAAATTGTAGAGACTGAATTGGCTCATTGATTAGCTAGGTTATGAGCAGGGAGAGGGTTAGGAGGTGGAGGTGAATATAAACAAAATTTGTCCAAGGGCTATCAGTGGCCAGGCAAGTGGGACTTGTCCACTGCAATGTCTATATGATTCTTTATACAGTGCTCGGGGCTAAAACAGGTGAATAATCTGTGAGGATTTGAAAACTAAACCGACACTTAGATAAAGCTGAGTATGTACTTTTAATTAATTGATTGATTTATTTACTTATTTATTTGACATTTGTTGACCTGGTTGGTCCAGCTGGGACAGAGCCCTTTTTCAGTGGAGACCCAGGGAGAAAATCTCCACAGTAAATACATACAATAAAGTTGACTCAGTATTCAATTAATAAAACAAGAAAACATACATAGAATATGAAGGTCAGTATATGAAAGAATGCAGTCTATAACTTGTGTAATATTTTCACAGTGAAGAGCATGAGTTGGAGTGATAAATATAGTCACTTAAAGAATTAAAAGAAGCCATTAGTTAGCATGGGTGATAAAATAACTGCTACACAATGTGTGGCATGTCTGTGGGTAGACCCTGTGGGATGCCTGGATGCATACATTGAAACTACTGGAAGCAAATAAAGCAATAGCAGCACTGTATATTATATTTATTTTATTTTATATTATATTAGTAGCTCTCATATGGAATTCTGTATCATTTATCTAGTTCTAGATGCACAGCCTGAATGCAGTTCAAACAAGGACAATGGCAGAGGTGTGAGCTCCATGGGGTTAAGAGCTGTAGTACAAATGACATTAGCATGAATGCCATTTCACAAAAATGAGAGTGTGTAATAACATTCACACAAAACTTGAAATTTTCTATGGGGACAAAGCCCCGCACTCCCCATTTAGAGAATTTTACCTTCTGCACTATTTAATATAATTGACTTTGAGGTCACTTCACCTAAGTGGAAAGGCAGTTTCTTTGATACAGAGCAACATAATTCTTTTGAGCAAATGAGCATTTTGGACCCTTGCCCCTTAATGTGCTGTCCTTGCTGACTTGTCTTACTTCTTGTCCTTATAACTAAATGTATATGAAAAGCAGGTACAATACCATAATATTTAGGTATCCTGTAGAAGACAGGAGAGATTTGGAATATAACATAAACTTAACATGCTTGACAGTATAAATATGGTACTAAATGAAAAAAACCTTATAAAATAAGAATTGGTGAGGATTTGTGGGTTTGGGTGTGACTGCTGAGGGGCTATGCAGGAACTATGTATTCCTGGGAATGGTGGCAAAAGCAGAGAGCAGTATAACTGCAGAAACAGCAAGGCCATACTACTGGACGAGTTCATCAAATGCCTGCAACAGACAGCAGAATTGAAAAAAATGAGTTCACAGGCTAAGTCAATAGATAGCTGAACATGCAAAGATTTGTTTATTATTGATCATCTTACTGGATGAATTTCTTGTTTCTGTGCAACTGTAAAATAGTCTGCTTGCAATAGCTTTGCTGCTGAAATATGCCAGGTAGTTCAGAAATTAAAAGAATGTATGTGAAAAGCATAGAAGAATAAATAAAATGTGCTGCATGCACAACTGTAGACTAAAGATCCAAGCTGCTCTTTTAAAATCAGCTCTGATTAGAATTCTCAGGGTGAAATACTGAGGCTACTTTAGTTTATCAGGCCCTTTTAGAAAGAACAGCTACATGGTTTAATTGCTTAGCTGATCTGAAACATCAATCTGTCTTTGCTATGTTCTTTCATTAGCATGCCAGTCTCAGAGCCAGAACAATTCCCTTTGCTAGCTTAACTCCATTTCTAAGTATATATATCAATAAAACTCTGTAACTAGACTGAAATACATGATCAGTGCCTCGTTGGTTTTATAATACCAAGATGACTAGTTCAAGTCTAGGGGGATTACATCACATATTTTGCTGCAATTTCCCAGTACCACTTCTCATTTTCAATAACATACACTACCTTAGGGCATTAGAAAAACTGAGTACATTGTATTAAAGGCTGCTTTAACACAATGCTGAAAGGCAATTGTCTGCATCAGATAAGACAGGATGATATTCAAGGACAACATTTACAATATTTGGGTAGTGTTATTAGTGTCAAGTTCAGTACCTGAGTGGAATACCTTTAGTGTGGAGTTTGCATGACCCCATGTGCTTAAGTGGGTCTTTTCCAGGTATCCAAGTTTCTTCCCATCTTCTAAAGGCATGTCTTTGGTAAGCAGGTGAGCCTCAATATTCTCCATAGGTGTGCATGGTATCTGTGAGTGAGTGACATGATTCTGAGATGCCCACAGATGTGCATGGTATCTGTGAGTGAGTGACAGGATTCTGAGATACCCACAGGTGTGCATGGTATCTGTGAGTGAGTGACAGGATTCTGAGATACCTACAGGTGTGCAGGGTATCTGTGAGTGAGTGACAGGATTCTGAGATACCCACAGGTGTGCATGGTATCTGTGAGTGAGTGACAGGATTCTGAGAAACCCACAGGAGTGCATGGTATCTGTGAGTGAGTGACAGGATTCTGAGATACCCACAGGTGTGCAGGTGTTGTGAGTGAGTGACAGGATTCTGAGATACCCACAGGTGTGCATGGTATCTGTGAGTGAGTGACATGATTCTGAGATACCCACAGGTGTGCATGGTATCTGTGAGTGAGTGACATGATTCTGAGATACCCACAGGTGTGCAGGTGGTGTGAGTGAGTGTGTATTTTGAGATAAGCTGGAATTCTGCCCTGGGATTAGTTTTGCTTTCTGGTGCCCACACAGTGGTTGAGTGGTTAAGACTGACCAGGTAGTCAGAGAATGAAAGAACATTAAGAGTACACATTTCCTTTTAGCAATGCTTATAAAGTTTCATATATTTTGTACTTCAGGCACAATTAACTGTATCCCTACCCTCAAAATATGAATATAGTAAAATCATCTAGTACAGCCACCAAAAGGCTAAGTATATCTGGACCATGAGAATACATATAGAAATCATATTTTTTGTCGAAAATTCTAGCCAATACACTTATTCTATTTCTAAATATCTCACAAATAAAATACAATATGCTGACGTGTTAAGTGTTTTTATTTTCTCTGGGGCTTGGTGGAGAATACAAGAACATACAAGGAAGAACATTGAATTATTTTATTGAAATGCCCTACAAAGTGCTAGAAGACCAGAGACTGAGAAATACTTTAAAAAGGATACTAAGCTAATAAGCTAATCTTTGAACCTCTGTGCCTGACATTATTGTACAGAAGGTTGAGCTTATAGGTTCATAGGTTCATAGGTTCATAGGTTCATACTAGGCTATCTGCCCTAGGGCATTTATAAGCCTAGCCAGAGTGTGTTTGGCTTTCACCACCCATTTTAAATTAATTTTGCTATGCCCTTTTTCGAGGTTAGTATACTGTGCCTCTGTCTAACAGTGACACAGAAGTGATACCCGGGGTAAACCTACGATCTCCCATCCACTCATCAAGATTCCCCTTGAAGAGAGTCAATGAGGGACTCTGCCTAACCTGGACTGGGATTTTATTCCAGAGTGAAGGGAGCCTCTGGGTTATGAATCAGTCCCTCCAGCATGTCCTATTTATTTCAGTGCTGAGGTTGAAGTCTCTCGAGCGTGTAGCTCGATGAGATTTGGATTTTCTGAGGTGCAGCATGTCCATTAATTCCAGGTTGGACAAGGCTTTATACGTCAGGCACAGATCGCCTCTGAGCAGGCGGTATGCCACTGAGTAGAGCTGGAGTTTCTTTAACCGGGCAGCATATGGCATCTATTTGAGCCCTTTGATCCTCTTGGTGAGGTACTTTTGGGGTCTTTCCAGTTGCTGCAGGTGTCTGGTAAGGTACATCCCAAAAGGGGCATTGTACTCAATTATGGGCCTGATGAGGGATGAGTTAAGAGGCATGATGACATCTCCTGATCTAGATGTGAATCCCTTCATGATTAAGTGGGCTATATAAAATGTTTTTTTAACCACTTTGGCCACGTTTTTGTCAAATGCGAGATTGCTATCAACTTGGGTCCCCAGGTCCCTAATTACTTCTTCTGTACTTAATGGATTACCACCTATGTGGTAATTTGTGGGCACTTTGGTTTTGCCAAAGGGGATGACTATACACTTTTTGGCGTTTAGCTTGAGGCCATGGCTCTGGTACCAGTTGTCTGTTTCTATGAGGCCCTTTTGGAGGATGCTTGTGTTGGCTGGAGAGTCGATTATGGCACCCAGTTTGCAGTCATCTGTGAACTTGGTCAGCCACAGTCCTTCCATGTTTGCCTGTACCTCCGAGAAATATATACCGAACAAAAGAGGTCCCAGGACTGAGCCTTGTGGGACGCCACTTGTAACTGGTTTGGAGTCTGAAATGGCTCCAGCAATTCTAACCATGTGGGTTCTGTCCTTGAGCCAGTTTGCAACCCATCTAATGACATAGGGGTTTATATTTAAGCTGGTGAGCTTATCTATAATATCCGAGTGGGGTATTGTATCAAAGGCTTTTGCGAGGTCCAGGTAGGCTGTGTGGACCACCTTACCCTCGTCAATGGCCTTGGTGACTGTTTCAAAGAAATCGACCAGGTTTAAGAGGCAGGATCTGCCCTTAACAAAGCTGAACTGGGTAGGATCCAGTGTCTGTAGGTCCCCAATATCTTTATTTATGAGGTCCATGATGATCCTTTCCATAACTTTGCAGACCAAGCTAGTCAGGCTTATGGGGTGATAGTTTCCAGGAACCGTTGAGGCACCACCTTTGTGGAGAGGGACCACTGTTGCTGTACACCACTCTTTGGGTACATATCCTGTAGTAAGGCTGAGAATGAACAGTAGTTTTATGTTTGGGTTTAGCTCTTCTTGGAGTTCATGTAGGACGCAGCCCAGGACACCGTCTGGTCCCATTGATGCTGTGTTTTTTGCTTTGGAGAGGGCGGCTCTTACCTGAGCATCTGAGATGTCAGGGGGGCAGCACTCTGCTGGGATAGATATTCGCCCTTTTGGTGGGGAGGGGAGGGAGAAGTTTGCGCTGAACCTGTTGGCTAGGATGTTGGCAATGTCTGTGGGTTCAGTGTATTTTTTGTCATTTTGGACTAATTCTGAGCATATCTGGGAATTCCCACCCAGGTTCCTAACATAACTAAAGAAAGCCTTGTGATTATCCTTAGTGTCCTGTGCAATTTTTCTCTCAAAGCTGGCCTTAGACGATTTTATGAGTGCCCGTAGTTTTTTGCTAATACTGATCAGAGATGCCTTCCCTTTTTGGGATTTTGCTCTATCATGTAGTAGCTTCCTCCTTCTATTGTATAGTTTGTTTATGGCTGGGGTCCACCAGACAGGACGCCTGCCTTTGGAGGATTGGGTCTTGGTTTTATTTGGGATTGCATGATCCATGCATTCCTGAAGGTGTTCATAGAATGCGTTTATAAAGGATTCTGTGGTCTGGGCCGATTTTCCACAGGCCGGGGCTTCGAAGGATTCCACCTCGGTTTTGAGGAGTGTGAAATTCCCTTTAGAGAAGTTTTTCACTGTGGTTTTCTGGGCAGGGGGTGGGGTCAGGATGTGAATATCCAGTGAGATTAGTTTATGGTCTGATCTTACCAGTGAGGGATACACTTCTGGTCTGGAGCATAGAGTCCCCATGTTGGTGATGATCAGGTCCAGTATGTTTTCCCCTCTTGTGGGAGTGGTAACAAGTTATTCCATAGCATTTGAGTTTATAAATTCTGGGAACCTTTGGGCTAGGGTGTTGGAGCTAGAGTAATGCTCCCAGTCTATGTTTGGGTAGTTGAAGTCGCCCAATATAATGATGTTTGGAGAGACCTTCATATTTTCCAGTGTTCACAGGAAGGCCGAGTGGGGTTCCTGGGTTTGGGAGGGTGGTCTGTAGCAGGCTATAAACTGGAAGACAGTTTTACCCACTGTTAGTTGCACATGGATAGTCTCTGATGCTTTGTGCTGTGCCACCAACTTGGAGGTGTGGGTATCTTTGACGAATATTGATACTCCCCCTCCTTTTGTGGTTCGGTCCAAGTTTTGGGGCCAAAAATCATGGTATGAGGTATAACCTGGTAGTGCTGGGGTGCTCTCGGGAGCCTTGAACCAGGTTTCTGTTACTGCACAGATATCGATTTTCTCCATGCTAAGGAGAGTTTTGAGTGCATGCATCTTGAGGTTTAGACTTCTGGCGTTGAGTAGCATTACTCTTAGTTTCTTATCCCTTGTGATACCTATGGAGGTGGGTTTGTCTTTTGAGCCTTGCCTAAAAAAGGCACTATGGGGTAGCAAAAGCCTTCGGCAATATCCAAAAACCCAGGGGTGACAGGTGCAAGCCGTGCCTAGTGAAGATTCGTGGCTTGTCAAGCATGTCATCCCAGGCTGACAGTCATTGGATCCCCTTTGAATGACACCAATACTTAAGCCAATTGTTGAAATTGATCATCTTGTCTTCATATTGTGGCATCATTCTTGGTGAGTGTAAGATGCTACTCAAGGTCAGGGTCATACCGGCCTGGGCTACATGCTCAGAGAGCTCCTCTATGTCTCTTTTCATGTAGTCCAGGGAGGTACGTCTCAGGTCATTCACACCAGCATGGGCAATGACTGAGTCATATTTGTACTTGCCTTGGAGTGACCTGAGTGCATGTGTTATGTGGCAGATCCTAGCGCCCGACAGGCAGCTCCCGTGACCTTCTCCTTGTTCAGCCTGGTGAGCGGGACGTCAGTGTGCCTGACGATAGAGTCACCTATTACAAGTGTATCGTGTGTGTTGTATAGCCTTAAGGGCTGTGACTGTTCAGCACACCGGCTTTGTGAGCTATGTGTTGCACGTGTTTTGTTTTGGGGTAGCGGTTGCTTGGGTGTCTGCTTTGGAGGTCTCTGCTGCATAGGCATATTTTTATTTAGAGCCGCCGAGTATGTTTTTGTGTGTCTATGTGTTTGGTTTGCTATCGTGGTAGGTCTATGTGAGACTGGAATTGTAGTGAGTGTGGCTTCCTTCTCCTCCTGACTGGTTACACCAGTACTGAGTTGATAGAGCTTAGCCTCCAGTTTGGCTATATGCTTGCATCTCTCACATGTGTTGGAATTTGTTGGGAGGAGGAGAGGGTTGTCTGTGTACATAAGGCAGTTGTAACATTGCCTCAAGATTCCCAGATTCACCAGCTGGACTGGAGAGGAGATTGACAACTGACCTTTAGACATGCTAGAATAGTATTGGGAATTCCTTTATAATTGAAAAAAAGGGCCAATGGGGGACAAGGTACTCAAGGGGAGTTCGTGAGGGTGTAGTGCTTTTAATTTTTTAGTGCTGACTTAGTGATCAAGTGCCAGGTAACTTAAATGCAATGTGTTACAGGTAACTTAAATGCAAAAACGACAAACAGTAACTTTCTTTCAAGTGAAACAAGGAAATAAGTACAGTAAGCAATGCAGATATCACTAGGGATCCACAGAAGTGCTGAAAAGCTGTGTTTTAGGTGGAATTAGCGTTTCAGGGAAATAACAAGCAAACAAACAACAAGCATACAAACAAAGCTAGATTCAGCAGGCCTGGATCTGGTCTATGCTACAGCAAACAAGGTGTACCAATTTCAGTAAGAAACAGTTCAAATATGTAGGCACTATAAGCCTTTAACCAGAAATTCCCAGCTCAGAAGGGCAGAGTCCAGCCTCTCCTCCCACAAAGAGTGCAGACCATGAACCTTCTTAATGGAAAATAACTGGCCTGAAGCCCAAGTGCTTAAACCAGAACTAATACACTTTTAGAATAACAGACACTGAGCCCTCAATCAGCAGTTCCCAACTTAGAAGGATGTAAGCTACCTGTCCTGCCACCACAGTGCAGGCCACAAACCTTCCTAATTTAAAACAACTGGTCTGAAGCCCAAGTGCTTAATTCAAAAGACTTAGAATGATAGCTACACTTTAATCAAGTTACTACCAAGCAGTAATAAATACAATTGAATACTTTAAAGAATGCCTGGATTAGTGCTCAAGTTATACAAACTAAGCTAGATTCAGCAGGCCTGGATCTAGTCTATGCTACAGCAAACAAGGTGTACCAATTTCAGTAAGAAGCAGTTAAAATATGCAGGCACTATAAGCCTTTAACCAAAAATTCCCAGCTCAGAAGGGCAGAGTCCAGCCTCTCCTCCTACAAGAGTGTAGACCATGAGCCCTCTTAATGTAAAATAACTGGCCTGAAGCCCAAGTGCTTAAACCAGAATTAATACACTTTTAGAATAACAGACACTGAGCCCTCAATCAGCAGTTCCCAACTTAGAAGGATGTAAGCTACCTGTTCTGCCACTACAATGCAGACCACAAACCTTCTTAATGTAAAACAACTGGTCTGAAGCCCAAGTGCTTAAACTAAAAGGCTTAGAATGAATTACACGAAGCAGTAATAAATACAACTGAGTACTTTTAAGATGATGCAAAAGTAAATGAAGTAGGAAGAAACACAAATACAGTAAAAGCAGATACATTTTTTTTTTTTTTTTTTTTTTTGTAAGTGGAAAAAGAGAAAGGAGTAGCAGAAACTAAGCTGATTGGCCTTCTCAAATGTTCTCCCTATACTGGGTAGAATGAGGTAATGACACTAGACTGGGAGGAGGGTCCCAGATCAAATTTACACTAGGGGCGGGCAACTGCAAAGCCACCAACTATAAAAACACTATACCAACAGGGAGGGGAGGTGGGAAACAAACTGCAGAAATGTTTCTCACAGCTGAAAAGCATTATGATCTGCTAATGAGTTTTATTGTGTTATCCTGGATTTGATTCTCCCATTCTTCCCTTTCAAAAACTATGACTATTGAGTAGGTTATATCTGAAAAGACTCATATGTGTGTACTGGATGTCATGTGATTTAAAAAATCAATAAAACAAAATTACTGCCATTGGCCAGTTGACACAGAGGTAAGGCATCTGGTTGGTCTATTAGTGAACCTGGTATGAAACCAGCCCAGTATTTGTTTATTTTTGATCAATTAATCAAGTGTGTAGGTTGAACATTGCGGACTCTCTTCAGGTATGACCTGAGTATGCAACAAGTTATATATTGCTGAACGTGCAATGTACCCTTGTGTATATATGATATTCCTTAACATAGAGGATTATGATTGGATTGCCAATTGTAATGTTTACATTATGTTTGATACACGGATGCCAAGAAATTCATCTTGAGAGCAATAACATAATACTTCATTATAAATGACGATCCAGTCATAAATCTTTGTAGTGGATGGAGATTTATATGCTCCATATACTACTAGTTAGTGAAAAGTAAGATTAAAAAAAAAAAGCAATATGTTGTGAAGGCTTTAAAAGCCAGACTAGCAGTGGGGGAGTGGTTGATGTCCTTACATATTCCCCATCTAAGGGAAGCAGTTAATTCAAAATGCTGTGTGTACTTTAGCAGACAACAGACAAAATGAGAATTGAAACAATGGTGTTTCATGTCTTGCTGCTGTTGTTTACTGGTCAGCACTCCATGCTTTAGTGCAGACTTGATGTTAGCAGTGCATAGGGGGTGTATAACAATTGTTAAGCATCCCTCTAAGCTTTGTTAAGGCTCGGTCATATGCTATAGTAGTGCTGAACCAGGATGTAATTTAGCTGGTTTGGAATATAATAATGGTGCTCCATGTGCTACAATTGTTTTATTGTATTCGTAAAATAGCTGCTGCATTGCAAATTTTGAGTACCAAAAAGAGCAGAGTGGGGTATAGAAATGCTTTGATTGAATCCAGGTTAAACACTAGAGTGTGTGTTGTTAACAACGGATACAAACTTTATAAATAGGCAACAGAAAGTTAAGGAAGGATGAAACCAGATGTAGTTTAGAGCTGAGCTCAACATGGCTGGTGTGTGTGTTTACTCTAACCCTAGAGGGATTTTTAGAGAGGAGTCCTCAACATCTTTGTTTGGAAAAGCACTTTTTTAGCAGAGTGACGCAGATATCTAGCAAAGGAAAGCTGAATTCAGACAGTTACAGCTGCATGTGGGAAGCTGTTGAGACTCTTCTTTATCTATGGAATTTGTTTACTACTCATGCTGTGCCAGTGCTAAAGGGAAATACTTATGAATCTTGAGCATTTCTGAATCAGTTTTAAGAGTTTCGTTTTATATACAATGTGTTACTTGGGATTGGCACCATACTGAACTCTAACTTTCCATAAGAACTGTTTTAAAGACTTCATTTAAGTTACCTGTTTCTGCCTGCTTTACCAAAGAAGACCATGGTTCTGCTTATCTTCTTTGTAAATAAACCCGCATTGAATGATGAAAAATGGATTGTTAGGAGTGCTTTTGTGATTATTACTGAACCAAATTATGACATTTATGTGATAATTCCCTTCCATTAACATTCTGGAAAGTATTATAATTTATGCTACAGACAAAAATGAACAGTGTTCACCATTTGCTTTGAAATGAGGGGAGGGTATACACTCCCCAAGTGACTGAGAAAGTGTTTGAAGAGACCCTGTTATAATATAAAACCTGTCAACTGTGTACTAATGCTATCTGTCTTCAGGAAGATTACAGCTGCTGAGTTTGGCCCTGAAATGGGTCTTAACGAAGGCCGGTAAAAAGTACTAGGACCAGCTAAAACAAATGACCCCCAGTGGCAGTCAACATTTAGTCTCACAGAAAGAAGTAGCACCAGGTATGCAGACAGCCATTAAGCAACATATGGCTAACTCACAACAGCAAGCTGTGACAAAGCAAAAGAAGATAGCTTCCATAATGGTCAGTCACTAGAAGCCATAGGAACCGGTCCAGAACTGAAGAAACTGGGAGCAAAGATAGCTTCCATAATGGCCAGTCACTAGAAGCCATAGGAACCTGTCAAGAACTGAAGAAACTGGGAGCACAGGATGATATTTAGGCTCACCTCATGACTGTTAAAAGGTATGCATTAAAAGGGAACTGGTCCTCATTGGAGCTGGCAAGAATTTCATCTGCTTATCTTACAAGGGACTCTCTGAAAGCCTACATGGATATGAAAGACACAGATGCTCATGATTGCCAAAAACTGAAATAAGTATTTTTTAGCTAAAGCAGGCTCCTCACCAGAGGGATGAACAGATAGATTTAATCAATGGGCAATCACCATGGACTAATTGGTTACGGTCTCAGATGACTGAATTGAAATATACATTGAGACTGTGGTTAGAATCTGATGTGAATGGTTGATCATAACAATTATGCGTTTTAAAATGCTGTGCAAAACTCTGAACAACTAGTAGCCTTACTATAAGGGCTGGTATTGTTCAAAACTATAAATCTTAAGCCAGACCTGCATGCTGCAAGGACTACTAAAACACCTTTATATAAAAATGGTTGTTTGTCTATGAGTAAGCAAGAAGCATTGTTCTTTGAACTAATTTACCTTAAAAGTTTTATAAAGCATCATGTACCAAAGTGTTGCACTGCTTATGACAATACCTCTGTACCTGTACAATTTACTAGCAATATTCAAATAGCTAATAAACCTGAATCTGAAGGTGAACAAACAGATTGTAGTGAGGCTGACTGCTTACCCTCTAGAAGTATATAAACTGTATTTTGCTATGGTGCTGTTATGAAGCTTATTAAATGTGCTATTTTGTAGATAGGAAGGAATTGCAAGTATTGATAGACTCAAGAAGCATATGTTTTTTAGTTAGAACAGAATATGTGTATAAGCTGAAAAGTACTAGTAGGCATACAATTTAAGTAATGTATGTACAGGGAGACAAGAAAAGTATTGCATAATCCAAGCATAAACACAAATTATTCTAAGCAAAATACTGCACCCAGTAGCTTTACTGCCTAATCTACCTAGACAGGAATTTTCCCTTCTCACAGAGGAGTTGAAATGGAGCGTTGGGGGGGCAAAAACCAGTAATAATGATAGAGATACGTAGCCCTAAAAATTACAAAACTGGTGGAATTAGAAGTTTCAAAAGCAGTAGGGTTTGCATCTGGACAGGGCTAGCCTTGGGTCAACTGGTGCCCTAGGCAAAATGGCTCCACAGTGACCCCCCCCACACCACCCAGTGCCACCATCTTGGTCTACCTACAAAATTCAGATTACTTTTTTCCTTCATTTTTGTCACAGGCTTACTCTTCAGTTTTTCCTGTTTTCATTTAACACATTTTAAAGAAACTATTTCTTTACTACAAGAAAAAAAATAAAAAAAAAATATATATATATATATATATATATATATATATATATATATATATATATATATATATGGGTCTAATTCTGATTGTCAAAAACACACTTTCTTGACAACCAGAAGATCGAACCCATTTAAGCAAATGTGCACTAAATCAAAAGTGCACTTTCGCTAAAGCTGGTTCTCCGAAGCACATTACAGTGGGGATAAGGAAATATATCACTTTACCCACTGTAGTGTGATCTCGGAGTTAGTATATTTAAGTAGGGGTGTATGGGGGACACAACCTCCCACATAGGGGTTGCAGGGATACTGTTTAAAGTTTTTTTTTTTGTTTTTTTTTTCCAGTTTGGAGAACCGGCTTTTGCGACATTGCATTTTCGATGTAGTGCTCTTTTGCTTTAATGGGTCTCGATGTTTCTTGTTCGAGATATATATATATATATATATATATATATATATATATATATATATATATGAATAAATACTGGAAAAGCGCCCCTGCTAGAGTGGTGCCCTAGGCAGATGCCTAGTTGGCCTATGCCTAAGACTGGCTATGCATCTGGAAATAAGATAAATCTGAAACAGGGTCTGGCTAAAAGACTTTCTGAGGGTAAGACTATAGAAGTAGTTAATACAGAGATGGACAGGGAGTAGCTCACAAGTTTAGGAAATCTTACATAAAATACCATCAGTCAAAGTGACGAGAGATATCTGTACAAAGACTAATGAAGAGGTGCTCGTTGTTATGAGAAAGGAAACAACTGAAAAAAGAAGATGAACCCCATGATGAGAAAAAAAAATGAAGTTAGTCAAACAGAGCCTTAAACAGAAAATTAAACAAGCTTACTATCAGGTCTCCATTGCTACAATAAACAGAAATAGAAATAAGCTGCAGACAGAACACTTACCAGTACCCCAAGTCAAAGAGAATTACTCTCATGAATTGACCCATTTCAAGAGAAGAAGTAGATAGGTGAAGCAGAAAAAGCAATATTTGTCTTTGAAGACATCAAAGCTACACCCTCCACTTCATACTATGGAGCAGAGTAAGCCATGTCAACTTTAAAAAAAGTCCAGTGGTAAAATAACTCTAAGCAGAGCTACAGAAAACAGAGCAAGAATTGAAGAGGGAGATCCCTAAGCTGTCCCCATCTGTACTTTAAGTGAATATGCTGATTTTTATAGTCTTAGCTGATTTTGTTCATTCCATTGACTGAACCTTGTCATAGTTAATAAACAGGTCAGCAGTTTTAGTTAATTTGTCGTTGTGTAATGCACTATATTTTCTTTCTACAATAATACTTATAATTTAATATAAGCCGTGCTCAGCACAGCTGGAGTCTATCTCTCTCTGTCTCTCTCTGACACACCTAATCGTCCTAGATCTTACCCCCCCCCCCAATTTTTAGTTAGAGAAGCAAGTATTTCGCACATTATCTGTGCCTGTAAGGACCAGAACTGTAGTCAGGAGCTATTTAGAAACAAATTACAATCTGTAGCTTCCTGGGTCCATGGTTAACTCAGTGCAATATTTTTACTTACTCAGCAGACTTTCTGACTTGTTTTTATGAGTACATAGTCACATGCACATGCTAGCCCCACTTCATTCACCCTTGCTCCCTGGGACTCACTATGCTCCCCTACCCTACCCACAATTCCCACTCACTTCCATTTCAGTCTATCAACCAGTCACCACTCACTACAATCAATCAATACCTTAATACTACATTCCACCTGTTTTTAACCCTGCCTGGCTCAACATATCCTGGGTATGTCTTACCAAACAATATAAACCCCACTGCACCTCATATTCCACAGCTCTCTCTTCCTTCCTTACTCATGCCTCTGTATCCCACTCTCAAACCTCCTGCAGCTCCACAGTGCTTTTTATATCATTTCCCCTAGAGCTTCACTAATGTACCAACCACACCCATGTTCTCAAACAATAATTCACACCACATATTTATGCCACTACCATATCTCTCCAGAACTAATCAATTTATCTCCCATACAACTACTAAAATTTAAATATTTTACTCATAACTCCCCTACCTCAAAACTATGCATAAAATAAAAAAATATTAACAAGTGGCTCCACCCTAGTCTCATTATCCCTCACTTACTAAAACAATGTGATGATATCCATCACAATCCTGGCCCCAAAGAGCCATCCTAGCCCTCCTAATGTTCTCCAAAACTCTACTACATTAAAACTAAAACATTAGCACCTCAGTCTAAGTATTGGTATAAATACAATACCTGAGCACATGCCCGGATATTCCTCCACTACCCTGACATCTCAGCAATAACAGAAATCTGGCTAAACAACAATAAAATAAAAATGAAGAAATACTCCTCCCACTTGCACTCCACTTACAGTAGACAGAAGAAAAACACAGCAGGTAACATCACAATACTGTACAAAAACATCCTAACTCTTGCCATCTTGGCACTCTCACCCCCTCAAATCAATAATGTAGAAGTGCTGGGCACTGCATTAAAACTTAACAAGTACAAAAGGCTCTGTATAACGCCAGTCTACATCCCTCCAGGTAACAGCATCAGTGCCATAGAAGAATTTTATCCAGGACATCTACAAATATACAGCAAGAAACAATAAAACTAGGAGATCTGGATATACAACAGGAAACAATAGTACTTGAGATAAGACAGACTGTTGAGGAATCCAAGCCAATACCCCAAACAAAAGTAAAAATCTGTTCATTTTTACACAGCTTATTTCCACCCCCAACTAGATATAATAAAATCAACAAAAAGAATTCCACAATAGACTAGATTCTAACTAAATTATCACACAAAAGTCTTTCCTCCTGCACCCTGTCAGACTCTCTAAGAGACCATCTTCCCATATACACCAAAAGACAGCAGTGCTTGCTATACAAACATCACCATTTCAGTCAAACTAAAAATCTTACTTCCTTCCAAAAAGAAACACTCATCTCCAGTCTAAAACCAATTAACTGGCACACACTAAATACCCTATTCCTTGATGAAGCCATTTCTCTATTTAATACAACTTTCTTAAACATTTTAGACACTCACACTCAGCTCCATACAAAAAAGTGTCAAATCCAATCTAGCATCTTGGGCTATAGAGAAACAAAACAGCTAATGTGGCAAAGGGACAGGACCTGGAAAGCTTGGAAAAATGCAACTAGTCTAGCAAATCAACAGCATTACAAACACCTTAAAAATCTAGCCAAACAAAAAATAAGAGCTGACAAAAAGTCATTCTATAATAACTTCCAACACAACAATCAGATCAACTCCAAACTATTCTAGGTTTAATAAATAAAGTAATAAATCCTGGCCGCATCAATCAACCTTGCCCTTGAACCTCCAATAGTACTCTTGCCATAGTTTCCCAATTCATCTCCTATTTAGCAGAAACTATTGCCTCCCTCCTAAAAAAACTCCATTACCTACACCTCCTCTCTCCATCCAAAGTCACTATTCCAGTCCCCCTCCCTGAACTAACCACCTGCCAACATCCTTCTCTCACACCTCTGTTCCCGCTTCCACCATTGGAACTCCTCAAACTAAAAGCCAGTACCCCTGCACCAGATAACCTCCCCAGAGGGTACATTAAAATTGCTGTTTATTCCCTTACATATCCAATTTCAATGCTAATTAACTTTGCCATTCAAGAAAGTTACATACCTACTGCATGGGAAAAATCATACATCATCCCTGTTCACAAAGGTGGCCCTTACTCTGAAATCACTATCTTAAGACCTATAGCTGTCCTATTCACCCTATCAAAAATTATGGATAAGTGCATCCATTCCCAGCTACTAACCTACATCAGTATAAATAAACTACTGTCCCCCACACAGTTTGGTTTTCATGCACAACACAACAGCTATTCTAAATGTTACTTTCAATATAAACCAACACAGAAACAAGGGTATGTTATTCTCTGCAGAATTCTCAACCTCTCAAAGGCATTCAATACCACTTTCCACTAAAAAATATTAGGAGAAACTCTCTTCCTTAAACCTAAATAACTCATCACTTTCCTAGTTCAATAGTTACCTCAGCAATAGAGTACAGGCAGTGAAGTGGCATAACTTCAAATCATCTATTCTCTTGTTCACACAAGTATCTTCAAATCATCTATTCTCTCTGTTCACACAAGTATGTCCAAAGGGCCTATCCTAGGTCCTTTGTTGTTCAATATATTCATCAATGACCTCCATACAACCAGAAAACAGGCAGCCTTAATACATTACTCTGATGATGCAATGCTTATCTGCTCAGCAAATACTTTAAACTGCAACAGCTCATATAGGACTCCAACTCTCAGTTATTACTAAGTCCCAAAAAACAAAACAAATGCTATTCACCCCTAAAACATGTACAAACTGCACATTTCCTAAAGCATTATCTCCTCAGACCGGACTCCAATAGGTATTGGACTGGATGGCGCAGTGGTGCAGTGGTAGCATTGTTGCCTCACAGCAAGAAGTTCACCAGTTTGATTGTCGGCTGGGATTCCTTCTATGTGGTGTTTGTATGTCTTCCCTGTGTTCATGTGGCTTTTCTCCGGGTGCTCCGGTTTCCTCCCATGTTACAAAGACATGCATCTGGAGCGTTTCTCCCTGGGCCTCTGCTGAAAATTGGCTTTGTTCCAAGTCGGACTTTCCCAGTGAACAAATGTTAAATAAATTAAATAAATATTGTAACCCATACCAAACAGCTAGGTTTCACTGCAGATAATGCCATGAAATTTGATCGCCACATCAAACAGGCCATGACCAAAACATGCAAACAGTTAGGTACCCTCTACTATATAAAGCTTTTCCTAACAGTCCATGCCAGAGTAAGCACTGCCACAACACTTCTGTTACCTAAACTCCTGTATGTAGTCCCTGTGCTAGTCAACCTAAAAACAACTCAAATCAAAATGCTTGACAAATGTTATAAGAAAGTAGCCCACTTTGCTGTAAATATGCCCTACCATTTCCACCACTGCTCTGCACTAAAATCAGTAAACCCCCCACACACACTTTCGTAATGCTCCTCATTAGCAAACCTAATCCAGTCTTAACTCCCTCAGAGCCATCTTTCCTCCAAAGAAAATGCTTTTTTCTTACTCCCTAGTAAATCCAATAACACTGCTGGCAACTCAATGTACTCTTCTCATGTCACTTTATGGAAGTCTATCCTTCCCATCTGAAAACAAGATAGCAACTCTTGATTCTTTAAGACATGATGAAAACAACATTTCACTAACTCCTGGCTATGCTCATGTTTGTCTTCTGGCTATGCTCAGTTTGCTTCCTGGCTGATCTCCCCCTCTACTGCCACTAAACTTCTCCTTAACGCAAGCTTCCTAATTCTCTAGTATGCCTCTTCTTCCTTAATTATTACTATATTCTTCACCCTTAAATACTTTATGTATACTCTGCTTTTACCATCTCTTACACACTCTTAACATCATTCAAACTTGATTTAATTGCACTTAAATAGACTGATACATTATCCATGTACTTCCAACTCTTATTATCTATTCCCAGGTGCCTCCATCTCAGAATTTCACTCATGTGGTCCCCATGTGCAACACTCTTCACAAAACCAACATCAGCTGTTACTAACATCCTTATTCTTACTATGTCTACCACCCTCTCACTAATATCTGCTCCTTCCAATATCCTCCACTACCACCTCTAAACTACTTACTGCAACCTTATAGTTTTCATAACATAAACTTACCAGTTTGCTTCTTGCCAGTGTAAAGAATTGCATATTTATGCTTATATTATATATGTTCCACTTTGTGTCCATTACCTGGAACTTTTCTCCCTGGGCCTCTGCAGGAAAATGGTTTTGCCTCCCAGATGGGCTTTCCTGATAAACAAAAGCAAATAAATAAATGAATAATCTTAAGAGTTCTATTTCATAGCTATATTTTTAACTGAGAAATAAATTGATTTATAGAAGAACTAAAGAGAAAGAAAGAGACAAAAAGAACAGAAAATAAGACAGTTACTGGTATCAGTACCTTTTAGAGCTCTTGTAATGAAGTTGAGCCACAGCCACAATTTGGGAGGACATTAATGCATGGGTAAAACACAGTCTAGGATTAAAAAAAAACAGAAAATTTCTGTGATACTTGCACAGAATGCTAGAAGACAGCACATAACCCATTATTTATGAACCCTTTGATCCCCTTGCTTATAATATAGATCTCATCTGAGTAAATGCCTACAGACCTTGTTGGCTCCCTTTTAAGGTCATATAAAGGTCACCAGTATAGAACAGTAATCACTGATTATGCCTTGATCAGCGTCTCAGAAGCAGTTCACCTAAAACAAGTAAACGCTCGACTAGAAATCCCTGAGAAGACTTTATTAATTAAGGCATTCCTGTTCATGTTCACAGTAACACAAGAACTATTTACATTCTTTAAGGTGAAGCAGATGAGAACCTCATCAAATAGATGGACTAGTGAAACACTAGACTTCAAATTCCATACTTCTTGAGGCTACTGAACAACATGGAGAAAAAATTGGGTGCTGCCGCTTCTATACTGACTATGCTGCAAGAAAAGTAGTGTTCAATTGGATTTATTCCCTTTGAGCTATTGTATGATAGACATCCATAAGTCTTGATAAACCTGGAAAGAAAAAGAAAACACTATTTTTAAGAGTGTATAGAATTGTATACAGGGCTGCAGGATAGGCTAAAAGCTATAATGTCTGTTGACAGAGAACATATGGAAAGAGTTCTAGAAGCCCAGTAGTAAGCATAGAACAATAATGTTCACATTAGAGAATTTCAGTCGAAGGATAAAGTACTTGTGTTAGTACCCACTACTGAAAAGAAATGACTTGCTAAGCACCTTTGCCCAACGGTTCTTGGAATTCTTAAATTCCAACGCCCTGGATCAACTAATCCTTAGTCCCACCAGGGGCTTCAATATCCTAGACCTGGTCATTACCAGCATGGGAAATCGATGCTCCACACCTATGGTCACCCCCTCGTTGGTCAGGTCTGACCATAAGCTAATAACACTTGACATCCACATCCCACCCCCACCCCCCAGTAAGGAAACCTCCATAAAAAACTTCTCCAAAGCCAACTTCATGCTACTCAAATCAGAAGTGACAAACTTCATGACACCCATGCAGATGGGAACTGAAAGTTCGACTGTTGAATCCTACACCAAGGCACTGTATGAGCACATCCACTCGTGCATGAATCGTGCCATCCCCAATAGAACCAAGATGCTCACCTCCAATAAAAGGAAACCAATCTGGTGGTCCCTTGCCATAAAAAAACTTTACACAAAAGGAAGAAACTGTTGCAGAAAAGAGGAAAATCCCAGGATGCAAAAAACTCCCTTACCAGCCTTAGTAAGAAACTGAAATCCCTCATAAAATCCTCCAAAGCTAGTTACAAAAATAAAATTGCCAAAGATTCCAAAGACAACCACAAGGCATTGTATAGCTATGTCAAGAATCTAAATGGAAATGCTCAGATCTGCTCCGAGCTACAACAGAATGGCATTAAATATACTGATCCCAAGGATATTGCCAATATCCTGGCAGATCAGTTCAGTGCAAACTTCACCCCCTCTCACCCCCTAAAGTGCCAATCTCAATACCGAAAGATTGCCAAATTCCGGTAATAGCCAGAGGTACTTGCGACTTTCCAAAGCAAAGAATCCATCTTGATCCTACCACCTCATCCTCATACCATGCTTGATCTGCAAGGCCATGGAACATATTATCAGATGACTGCAACTGAGCCATTATTGATGAATCCCTGAATGATGGATATTCTACAAAGGGCCTTACAGAAACAGATGCTTGGTGCCAGAGCCATGAGGTCATTATCCTGTACTCATCCTCATTAGACCCATTATGAGAGAATACAACACCCCATTTGGTATGTACTCTCAAAAACATCTGCAACACTGGAAAGGCCACAGAAATACCTCACTAAAATAGACTGCCCATACATGTCAAGCAGAGCACCTCTGGCCCTCTTCAAAAGGAACCTTGATGATGGGATGGGCATGTGAAGGAAAATAGGAAAAAAAGCATAAAAATCAAGAAAAGCAAGTTCAGTAACAGTTCTCAGAAATAGGAACATTTTCACTGGACTGCCTGTAAAAACTAATTTAATTCAAAACAGTATTAAGACGAAAAGTAAAAAAAATCTAAAAACTGAAAATCTAAAACTCCATAGCAGTAAAGAAAGAGAAAAGAAAGCGGAAGATGCTTAAGCTTGATATTATATATGTTTCATAAACAGTAGAATATCTCCATTGTCTTTGTTCTCAAATTTGATGTGATTATAAGGTTTTGCAATGCTTTGAAAAACTGAGCAGTAGATTCAAATTTGGTTCCTATCACATGCCTTGCATGGACAAATTGACAGCAGTTTATGATTGGATTATTAGACCTCATACCAGGTATGCACCAGCTTACACTGATGATGTAGTTATTTTTTCTGAAGATTGATCAAGACACCTTGCCATTGACCAGGCTGTTCTAAATTCCATAAGACAGGCGCATTTTGTGAAGCAGTACATAAACATTTTTTTATACTTAGCTACAAAAAATACATATATTTGTTAACCAGGTACTGTAGTAGGTCCAGATGTGAGGTATCAATTTAATAAGTACAGATTTTCGCAGAATTTCCAGATAATTGGCTCATATTTTTGGCCGGTTCCTCTATGTCCCTGGCAAATCACTGGGATGATCTCAGAATTGTAGTCACTAAATAATGACATACATTTGATTTTCGGACCTCAAATCCTTCAGAAAATGTATATTAAAACAAATCCTATTACTCAAGCAACTCTCCAAGTTTATAAGAGCAATATTCAAAATATGTCCCTATTTGAACCTCCCATGTTATCAAGCTTTGTCCCGAGTGTGTGCATTAAGAGATTAGGAGGTATATGCATAATTTTAATCTGGAATCTGGGAATATGTGTAGAAACAGTCAGGTAGTGTTAACAAAAACATTCCCCCCACAGGTCTGTCAGATAAGAAAACTGTAACTGCCTGGCAATAAAGTTTTAAATACTGGACTGGTAGTATTTACTCTGGTATTGTATGGCCTGACATGTAGCATTCACCAACATCTGATATCAGAATAATACTGTTGTGTCAACAACTGTTTCTCACACTGTGCTACATAAAAATATATGTCTAGGAATGTCTGTATAAGACTGTTCTAATTACAAGGACATATTCTACAACCAAGAGAGACTTAGACAGAAAACACTGAAAAAATGACACCGATATCTAAATAGCTCACTCTGATGAAACAGAAGTTGTTGTATATTTAGCAAACACAGTTATGGTTCAAATCCTGGCAGTGGTAGTAAACTGTATGCATAATCACACCTCTCAACTGTACAGATTTTCAGAATGTCCAGATATTTGTCTCATATTTTTGGCCTATTCCTCTTTTTCCTGGCAAATCAGTGAGATGATCTCAAGATTGTAGTCACCAAATAATGACATACATTTGAGTTTCAGACTTCAAATCCTTCAGAAAATGTATATTAAAACAAATCCTGTTACTCTAGCAACTGTCTAAAAGTTTATAAGAGCAATATTCAAAATATGTCCCTATTTGTACCCAGATGTTGTCAAGCTTTGTCCAGATGTTGTGCATTAAGAGATTGAGAGGTATTGTATAATTACAACTAGGAATCTGGGAATATGTGTAAAAACAGTCAGGTGGAGTTAACAATCATTTTCTCCACAGGTCTACCAGGTAAGAGAAGTAGAATTTTGCTATAAGACAGTTGAAGTATACACTGTGTACAGACATACCATTGCCCGAACCAAGGCCATAGGGTATTGTAATAATACCTGTAGAGTAATGATTAGAGCAATGATAATTAAAGTTGTGAGTACTGCAAGGATATATAAGTCATTAATTGACATCCCCACACCATATCTGCAACAATAATCTAAACACACAAATCAATGGGTATGTTTACACCAAACCTACTGTTGGGACATATGTCCTATTGTTCAACAAATATTGAAATGTGTTTCTATTAATTTTCCATGTTGAAATACTATCATTGGTGGCCTGTTGCTATCAATGTAACCTGCAAGCTGTTGTAATGGCCACTGTGGTTCCATATATGCATGTGCTCTGTTTGGTATGCAAGTGTTCCAAATCTGTTGTTTTGGGTTAATGGGAATATCTATGCATGCTGTTATAACTAATCTTGGATTGTGTTGACTATTACTAACCCACATATGTTCTAAAACTGCAACACCATAGCACATTTGGGAAGGCCGGTCCAAGTGGACCCACCTTTCCCACCTCATCTGGCAATGGCACTGGGTCCCAGCATGTCTGGGACCCACCTCGGGACCTCCTTGTCCACTGGTGCTGCACCACCTTTGGGTGGAACCACCTCAGGGGATGGGGATCATCCTCCCCCTGGGAGCGGGTGCAGACAGGATCCTGTCACCCGAAGTCATGTTAGGGGATTGGTGTGTAGCGAGCTCTGAAGGGAGATTGAAGATCTGCTATTCCAGCTTGAGGGCCATGTGGTGCAATTAGAGGGTCAGCTTGCCCCTCCTGCTCAGCCCCCAGCACAGCCAACTTCGGGGCCACGAAGGTGCAGTGGTGACCGCCCATTGGTGGAGACCTCAGTCCCACTGTTTCCATTTGGGGGCTCATGGGCTTCCAATTTCCAAACACCCCTCCCTGTCCAAGGTGTTTACCCTCATGTGTCATATACCACCCCCGTATGCTGTCTTGTCTGTCTTCCTACCCAACGTACCTCCCCACATATACCTACTATCCTTCTCCAACATCCCACTCTCACCTTAAAAAAAAGAGGGCAATCTGTCCCCCCCCAAAATTTTGCCCCATACATAACTATTTCACACGCGTGTCCACTGGACAAATGTAATGTGGTCTAATTGGCTTCACAACACATTATTGTTGTCCTCACCCCTCTCTCTGGGGTCTGAGTGTCCAAATATACCTCATTTCAGTATATATGGACAGCTGTTGCTGTAGAAGAAATGGACAGCTATGGACCTTCCCTACACCCATCATGCACATCCCTAGCTACTTTTCCTATTGTCTTTCCCTCTTGGTGCCCCTTTTTTCACCACTTTCCTATCACCCCTATTTTCTTTTCTTTTAAATAAATTAGCATGGGAGTAAGCAGGAGTAAGCACTTTTAAGCTGTAGTAAGTGGGTTTAAGCCTGTTTGCATGGTGCTAAGCAATGCCTACACAGATTAAGCATTTTCAGACTAACTGTCTGTAAACATATTTAACCGGAAGTTAGCATTGCTAACGGTCATGCAAACCTGTGCAAACCCCCTCTTACAACTGCTTAAAAGTGCCTTAATCACTCTGTATCCAACAGCCCTTGTTCTGCCCAGCAACAAAATAATCAGCCCTTATAAGACTTGAACCCAGGTCCCTACACACCATAGGCACAGCCACTTGAGCTGTAGATGTGTGATGTTTTCTCAAAATGCAGCACAATCATCCAACAGTAGTGAAAATGTATTTATATATGTATATGTACACACACACACACATATATATTCATATATAATATATATATATATATATATATATATATATATATATATATATATATATAAATATATTTATGTATATACGTAGACATACATCAAAATTCAAAATATCGAAACCCATATGATCGCAGACCATATGTTCAAAGTTTTGAAATACCGACATTCTGAACGGGAAATCGCATACAGCACAGACCGGGAGATTTCCCTTGTTCTCACTGAAGTGCGATCTCAGAGTTGGTATATTTAAGTAGGAGGGTGTGGGGGTGCAGGGGGGCAAAGCCCCCCCCTGCTATACACAGTTTAATGTGTGTTTTTTTTTTATTTTTACTGGTCTAGTTCACATTTTCGAACATTCAAATGTTCGATCATGTGGTCTCGGCCATATGAATTTTGAACATTTGAGCGCTTGATTATGTGAAGTAGATCTCTCTCTCTCTCTCTCTATATATATATATATATATATATATACATATATATATATATATATATATATATATATATATATATATATATTTTACATTTGGACATGAGATCCATACTCTGAACCTCTCACTGTAAAACATCTGACCAAAGGCACTGTAAATGGGGGTGAAGGGGCCCAAAATAGGGATCTCTTGTAATTATTGCTATTATCCCTTCCTCCACAGCTGAACTGAACTGCCTTGCAACAAAATAACCAGCACTTTCAAGACTTGAACCCAGGACCCTGCACAACATAGCCACAACAAGTTGTTAGTAAGCCATCACAGCTGTAGGATGTTGGGATGATGTCTCTAACATATCATGCAGAACAGTCAGTCTATCTACCATAGGGAATATACAATGTGGAAGCACTAAACATTCTAATGATACACACACACACACACACACACACACACACACACACATATATATATATATATATATATATATATATATAGAGAGAGAGAGAGGGAGGGTGCACAGCATATCAAACAGCCATTATTCCTACAGTTGCCACCCTTTCAAATGGCCAATGTTTGATTCTTTCCAATAAATGAGAATTATTGCATGAAACATATACCCACTCACAATGCAAAGGACATGACACTACACTCAGTTTGCATACATATAAATGTTTATCTGTGTACTATTTCAGTTGTTTATGCCATTTCTTATAGCATTTACGTGTTTGAAATACATAATAACTGATTAAAGCAACTCTCAAAGAAAATATATGATAAAGTAATCTACAAAACATAACACTTTGCTGTCTAGGCTAAAGACTTCAAGTAGTACAACAGTGAAAAACACACTTGCCTTGAAGATGAGAATCAATCAACACTTAATGACAGATGTAGTTCAACAGCCTCCAATTATACTCTGTACTCAACCCCCAGGGAGAGAAGTATCAGTTGTCACAATGTAAATGTATCCATTACATCACAATGCTTAACTTAAAATGTCACTATCACACTGACAAACAGAACTGTGTGCAAGACAGTAAGCTCTAGCCCACCACTGTTCCCATGGTGAAATGTATGAAAATGTACAGCCATATACCTTAATGTTTCTCATTACTGATATCCCTCGCATGTTGTAACAGCCTAAGTTAAAAACATTTAATATCCATCGCCTATAAAATTTCTTACAAGGGCATATAACAGTGTTCTCCATACACTGACCTCCAGATTGTACAGGGTCACATGTTTTGTCCAGCTGTAGCCCTCATATATATGGACCCTACTCCACAACTTGTGTGGGAGTCCACAACATCACTGGAATGATAGCAGGAATGTCAGCACTAAATAATGATAGACCATTAACTATCAACCTTCTAGTGCATGACATCTGGACAAAGCCTGGTATATAGGTGGAGGACAGAGACTGGAACACAGGGCCATATCTGAAATATTGCTGTTATACACTGTGAAAGTAGTTGGTGTTACAGGATTGGTTGCAACATGCCCTTACTCAGGAATATGACCTGTGTGTGGAACAGACAAAAAATAACATCCAATCCCCTGGCCATCATGTGAACAGGCCCACAGTTGAGAGCTATGCAGACAGACTGCATTCCATACAAAACTAGCATGCACACATAGACCCTGTAAAACTAGCATGCATATAACAGCAATATTCACACACTGTCCTTAGGTCTGGAACCTTATACAAACATGTAGTTGGCCTGTGTCCACAAGTCCTGTTGTAAGAGGTATAGCTACCTGCTGTCTGTAACACCAAAGATGTCTTCCATACAAGAAAGGTAAAGAGACAACACCCATACGGTCACTGAATACAACAAAATAAAATGTGTACTGCTACTGATTGTTGTATTGCCATGACACTGATATGGGTACTACAGTAGGCATGTTTATCACGTAGTAATCAGAGAAGTGTGCAACTGTGTTATGACCCATTGTCCATGCCTACAACTAACAGCTATATCAACACCTATATACACTGGATATCAAAGTGTACACACCCCTGTTGGAAAGCAAGGTCTGTGTGCTGTATGCCAATGAGACCACAGGAAGTCATGTCAAAACATTTCTCATCTCAAATGTGACCCATAACCTGTACAATTCTATTGAAAAAGAAACAAAGCTGTTTCATGGGAGCTGAGCAACCATTGCCAAGTGAAGATGTGATATGACATTAGAGTACAAACCAAGACAAATGTAAGCTGTAATCATCTCAGCAGGTGTTTACACAACATATCAGTGTAAGGGTGTGCACGCACATTCAGCTGGATTACTGTACTGAGTATTACTTCCCATATGCTGGAGGGACAGGTTCATAACCCAGAAACTGCCCATGCTATGGAATAGACTTCCCATACATGTCAGGCAGAGCACATCACTGGCCCTCTTCAAGAGAAATCTTGATGAGTAGATTGGAAATAGAAAATTCACCACAGGAATCACTCCAGTGGCTTTACTCGACAGAGGCACTGGGAACTAAGGTCAGGTGGCATGATACCAGGGTAATCCCATGGGATAGGCTTGTAAAGGCTCCAAGGCCATTAGCCTAGTACACACCTATGAACCTATGAACCTATATGTTTCCACAGGACAGGTTATGTTCCCATATTTTACTGAGCAGGCTATAGGACACATCACATGTGAGGATTGTGTTGACATGTGCTTTTGTGGGGTCATGTTCCAATTGTACAAGTGCCATGCATTGTAACAGGCGTGTGTACACTTCATATACACTGCAGCTATATGGAATCAGCAGTACCTTACCTGTGCAACCATCCTCCACCAACGATAGAGTAATCCCCCTTGGTGGACACCACCAAGACGCAAAGCACATAATAGGTTGCTATAGTGGCTGTACAGGGACACATAGGTGCAGACCACAACTTGGAAGCAAGTGTACCTCTATCTGAGCAAGCATGTAGGTTCACAGGTGACCTCCTGTAAGGCTGACTGTGACTAGAAAAAAAAAAACATATGCAAACCACCAAGGCCAGTTGCAACCTTGTCTACACAGATGTATGCAGTCTCAGAGCCAGTAACACAAGTCAACCTGTACTGGGGGTAAAGCACACCTCATACACACACGCCATGGATACAGGCAACCTGCATCAGACAGGATGGGTGGGAACAGTGGTACCCTGTCCACAACAGTAGTACAGGGAGATATGCACATCACCCACACTCCTGCCCATATCAGTGATGAGCATGGACATAATGCCGATGGATGGGAACAACAGCAAGTCTCCATGGGGCATGAGAACATCACAGTTTGCCTCCTACATTAACACAGGTATGTGCTCACAGTCCCATCACACACTACAGTCAAACACACTCATGCCACCATCCACACACCATCCACATGGAAGATGGCCACTGTCATCCCTCTACACAGAAATGAATGGTGTGTAGTGGATTATGCCATTAAGTGTCCAACATTGGGGAAACTGGACAGGTAATGGCCAGGAGTGTAATGCAAGATGTACAAGCCATGATAGCTTATAGTGTTATGGTATAGTCTAGATTATTTGCAAGTAATACCCGTTGTTGATGTGCATGTGGACAACTGTATGAGGTCCTCTGACCTTTTTTCCTGTTTTACGTCTTCCTGGTTCAATGTCCCAGGAACACCTGTCTGCATACACACCCCCGGAAAATTATGCTATAATTCAGTTCCTCATAGTCCATTATGCCATCCTCTTCGGGTGCAGGACCCAGGATCTGCAGGAGAGGACCACCCTGTGGAATGAGCTTGTCCACAGGGTAAAAGATGGCCTGCACAACCGCAATTATGAGCAGGTGTGGCATTGCTGCATGGATCTGATCTGCCATGCCTGTCAGCATGCCACTGCATGCCACTGCAGTTAGGAGGGACCAGCTAGCCACAGGTGGAGGTGATGCCATCCAGCCCCCAATGACACATGCTGAGGAGCTCCTCACCAGCCTTGGAGCACCTGCCAGCCGAAGTCAGCAAACTGAAGCCAGCATTGTGGAGGTAGGTGCCACCCACATAATGGATGAGGAGCATGCAGGTAAGGTCCCAGGGCACATTAGTAGACCACTGTTGCTTATCCATTTTCATCTGTAAAGTATCAACATGCATATGTCAGATAAGATAGTCTGTTGCTGCAGTGTTGTAATGAACAGATGTACATAATATCTAGTATTGTAGGTTTGTACTGTTGATGTGCTGAAATGCTGCTCCCACCCTGTACCAATGCCACAGGTGTGGCTACTGACATTACATCTCTCACACAGCTATTTATGTCCCTCTGGTATACAACTGGGGCAGCAGCCTGTAGCTAGTGAGTATGGAGTTGTTTGCTTCAGGTTTTACAATACACTGGCCATTTTATGGCCATGCTATTTGCCATGCACACCTTTAACACACCTGCCCATAATCCATGCTGTACATGTTCACTTATTGTTGCTGTTAATGGCACTGCATCACAGTGGTCACCATGGTGGCATATCTGAAGGGTATGTAAGAGTTCTGCAGTATACCTAACAACCTGTCAGTGCAAGATGTGCAGACAGAGATGAACATAATGGTGGGACAAATGGCCTACAGTAGGGACATGTCTGAAACATTACCCTTATACAGTGGCTACAGCAGTGTATACACCGCTATTACAATGGCAACTGTGCATGATCTAAACAACGGCAAATCACAATACCACATTCCACACCTTTTACAACCTGTAATATGATCCTAACATAAGCAATGAATGTGTAATATGGAATCCTATGTTACGACAACAAATATGGTGAATATATACCTTAACATACATTGGAAGCATATGTGTGCACACACTCCAAATAACATATTGTGGAAGCAGCTTGTGAGGTAATGACAGCATTCACTCTTCTTGAGTACACACCTTCCATCAAGTACAGGGCCTCAATGTCACACCAAGTAATGGTCTGCTGTCCAAGGAATATGTCCATGACATTTGCCCAATCACCTGCAACAGAGGCAGCCATGGCTTGCACACATCTTACAAACCATGAAATGGATCCCATATCCGAAAGGTAGCACTCTGGAGGGGGAAAAGTAGCCTTACCTCACCACTGCATATACCATGGCAAACAGTGCAGACAGTCATGTATGTGGGTATGAAGTATGGTACAACATTAATGTAGAAAATATACAGATGCCCATCCAAAACAGATGACAACACATCTTGCAAGCTGGTCATGGAGGCTGCTCAGACACATGCAGCAACACTGAGGGACTTGCAGGAATGTCAACCAAGTACTGCCTGTGCAGTACCTGTGTTGACAATCGCATGGAATCTGCATAAGTGTGGCCTATGGGTTAGGGTAATCTGATGAAAGATTTGTTCCACAAGCAACATAATCCACGGCTTTCTACAGGTAGCACATGCATAACATCAAGTCTCCCAAAGGCATGTGTTGCAATGTGTAATGGTGTCATGAGACCAAGGATGAAACCTACAGACAGTATTCATAAAGATACATGTGATGCACAAGCAACACCTCACTCCACCTCAGGGCCACCATCCCCATTTTTACCTTGCTGGTGCCAGTGTACACCTTTAGGTTTGCTGTTCATTGGCAAGAACTAGGCCGGTAGACATGGCATTCAGAATTTAACACTGCAAAATAACACTCATGTGTGGCCCATAGTTGTCAAGCATCTGCAATAAGGCTGAGGATGGGGAAGGGTGTCATCCTGAAACACAACAGTGAACTGAAGCATACATCCAAAGCTCACTATGAATGGCTGTGTCTGAACACAGTAAAGGTCATGAATTGTGCCAGACATAACCCTGACTCCACACCAATAGTGTAGCCACTGTGTGACCTCCAAGGGCTGTGCACATGAGCTGATCTTGCAATCCGGCAGAGTTGGGGGGAACATTTGTAGGGCGGAGTGACCAAATAATGGCAAGCGAAGATGGGCCATGCTAGTATACCCCTGCCAGGAATAGTGACTGCTGTAGTTCACTTAACAGGTGCTGCAGCAAACCATTGTGTTAAGGGTGTGCACACCCATGCAACCCACATATTGTATACATCTCATTCAGCAGCTGCATGACTAACACATTTGTTTTATACTGCATTGGATTGCACAGGCCATATGTCACATATCAGGTGTGTGTAATGTTAACATATGCAGTATTGTGGCCCCATTGCATACCAAGGAAGAGGCTGGCATGTCAGCAAGGGTGTGTACACTTCTCATATCCACATTAAGCTTTGAAGGTTGTAAGTGTAATCAGATTTTACTGATCATGCATACATTGCTGATGATTAGATCTGCAAATCAGAGGTCAGACATTAACTATTGACATCAATCCTCATATCATCTCAGGTATGTGCCAGACAAACACATAGGGGCTGTGAGCAACAGAGCAAGCATAACTGCCACACATATACACATTCAGCAATGGTGTGTACACTTGTGAGGTATGGTGCACAGTACATGCCAGTGTGCTGTACAGGTGCAGAACAATACTGTATACATGGGTGCAGTGTGTTCCAGGGGAAGGGGCATCATCTACTAACACAACTCATGCATCACAGAGGTGTATAATGTTGGTAACAAGGATTGGGTATGGCTGCAGTGCATGCTGTTGAGTGCCATATGTCATGCATGCTGACTGTTGGGTAATGAGAAGTCTGTGTAATATCTTTGTGCCACCTCACCTGCAAATGTGTGTGTGTGTGTGTGTGTGTGTGTGTGTGTGTGTGTGTGTGTGTGTGTGTGTATGTGTGTGGGTGTGTGTAGAGGTAAATCATAATATACAGGTCTTAAATTACATTTTTTGTTTGCTCCTCACAGGTGGCAAGGTGGGTCAGGATCCCTCCTGCAGGCAAACTGATGTTAGTGTCCATACAGACTTTGACAATGATGATATGCATGATGAGGCACAGGCAGTGTTGTCAGGGGCTGAAGTTGTGCCATCGGTTGACATCCCACTTTTAAACAACCCATTCCCGTACACAGTCTCAATGCCCATACATACCCCATCACCAGTGGCCATAGATGAGGGACAGTTGGTGGGTGGTGGCATGGGATAGGACAGTGTGGGGACTATGGCAAGTGTGTCTGTACACAGCACCCATAGCCAGATGACCAGCAAGGTACCACACAGGCAGATGTACAGGGGTGTTCATAGGAGGTCTGCTGGCCATCATGCCCCTGGCAGAAGTCCCACAGCAGGTGCCACCAGATGCATGTTTTGGGCCATCATGGAGGCACAGGCATGTATGGAACATTACACCAGACAGAGTCTGAGGCTCCAAAGGGCTACTTATTCTGCTGTACTTGACAACTGATGTTGTAGGTGCCCACCGCTATTTTGCAGAGGTCCTGGATAGATGATTGGGTGAGATTGTGGGAATCCTTGACCATGTGGTGTCTGTGGTACAGCAAGTGGTGGGAGTAGGCTGGCGGCCATGTGGGTGTAGGTCAGTAACACCAACAGGTGGAGGTCTACGTGGATGTGCAACTACTCACGGCCACTCCAGTAATGGCAGTACCAGCAACAGCACTGCAGGGGGGGTGCTGTCCACACCACAATGCAGCAGGCCACATGCACATGGTCCTGGCCGGTCCCAACAGGGGAGAGTAACATATCTGGGCTTCTGCCTGGTAGTACCTATGAAACCCCTGGCAGCCACAGTTCCTATGTCCATGGCCAGAGACAGTGAACTGTACACCCTGCCATGTACGGTCTGCAGCTGTCCAACAAACCCCTGTATAGGGCAGCCACATGGCAGACATGTGTGCATACATACACATACACTTCACCAACACAGCTAGGGCACCTCCATACCTACACACACCATATCTGCACAGCCCATTTAATAAATAACCCCCTAACCCACACACATGATGTCAACCAAATGGCTCAGCCTAGGCCTCTGGCAAACCTGCAACACACCCTGTGCATATGATGATACCTGTGCCACATCCCTGTCATCCATACCATTGATGCAGGGACATGTTGATATGGTTCTGATGCACAGGGTGAATGTCCTAAGGTTTAGAAATGTAATGCTGTTTAACGTGTTTTCAGCTGGAATGATTAATGCTTACACGTCAGGGTGTGTAG
This sequence comes from Protopterus annectens, assembly GCF_019279795.1. Lineage (NCBI taxonomy): Eukaryota > Metazoa > Chordata > Ceratodontiformes > Protopteridae > Protopterus > Protopterus annectens. Next base: position 309,366,246 of record NC_056746.1, on the reverse strand, counting down.
CTGTCCAGCCATGATGCATTATAGCTGTTATTAACACTGACTGATTGTGGTCTCCATAATGTATTCTGTTTGTGTTCTAGGTGTCTATGTGTCAGCAGGATGTTGGTCTGTTGTCCTGTCCTACAAGGGGTGTAGCACTGTGGTGACATATTGACTGTGTCATATCCTGGGTACAGCTGAACACAGGTAATAGGTCTGTATAACAGTTACTGCATGTGCCACATGGCTGATAGGTCTGAGGGATGTATACAGGTGAGTGCATGGTGGCTGATGTCAGCAGTTCTTCTACAGTGGACAATTGTAAGTGCACTGTGTGGCACACACCAAATGTCGGTGAATAACACACACACATAGGCTTTGGTGTTGATGCAATACACAGAGAATACTGTTCACATGGATGTACTTCATTTGCAGTGAACTCATTTTGGCCTGTGTAATTCCACCCCATCCAAATTGCCAAAACATAACATCAGAAAATAATCAGTTTGCCAGTTTAATTTAATTGACGATGGTACTGGCAGGGTATATGTCCTTTTTCCCAATGTAGTGCAATCCTGGAGTTGGAAAACATAGGTGTGCTGGTGTGGGTGGCACAGTCCCTCACTTTGGAGGGTGTGGGGTGGTGTAGAACCACACATAGTGTGATTAACAACTACTTATCCTGTTAACATAGACTGTACATTATAACAGCACACTAAGCGGGGGGGATACCCACAACAATAACCCCAATGTGGGTGACTGTGGCCACAACAACCACACCCATGTATATATACCAACTCCTGTATCGCTGTACAGCTGTGCAGTGGGGAAGAGGGCATGTACACATCCACTACTAGTTTTGCTTGAATGTATTTCCACAAGATGATTGCTTTGAAATGTTACCTTTAGCCAGTTAGTTCTCGGACAAATGATCTCTTGGGACATATATTTTCTGCAAACTGAAGTAGATCCCTTCACATACACACACACTTACTTGGCAAAACTGAGAGTAGAACTCCTACCTAGGTACTTATTGCAACTAATGTGTTTGGCTTTAATTGCACACACCACAGAGCTTTTAGGGTGAGGTGTATCCCAAGTTTCCTGTTAAGTGAAGAACATCACCAGGCCTTGTACTGTATGGTAATGGGAGATGTACTGGATGTTAATGAACAATACATAGTATGACATACTGTCATATACACATTGGCAAACACATACAGTCATAGACACATTTGACATACCTGGGTCTAGCAGTGCTAACTACCTTGTCAGTGAGTCCATTTTGTTACAGAAATTTTGCACACAGCACATGCATCATTGGGCCAGATAGTGTAATCAATTACCTGTATGGTTGATGGTGACAGCAGTCCTCATACAGTAGACCTTTGGACATGTACTGGGGGTACCATGGTGTAAAGACAGTATAGCCAGCACCCACATCCCACATTGGAGATTGTACTCACTGAAACCCATGATAATACTCTGACATACCCACAATCACACATTGACCAGGACTACAATACAACCCCTTGTCTATCTAATCAGTGCTTCTACAGGGATATGCATTTATTGCACATGCCATAGGGATAGTAGAGTGAGGGTTTGCCATGGCTCTCCTAATGTCAGCAACATCACTATCCCTTATAATGTATGGCTAGGTTTATTGTATTTGGGGAATGTGGCCTCAGAATGCTGTCTCCTACAAACATGTACACTCACACACATACACACACTTGCCAGGACTCAGAGGGTAACCCATGCCTATCTACCCATTTGTAGAACAGTGTTATGCTGGTACTGCAAGCTCCAGGTAGTCCATAGGGTAAAGAGAGTAACAAGGTACATTTAATGACAATTACAGCAGCAGCTATTTCTAAGTATGGAAATTGGGGTGTAGTGGGTGAGAAGGCCCTCAGGGTATTGTCAACTACAAGTTTACAAACACACAGGCACTGTTATTCTCAGTAATGCACACTGACACATTTGTCAGTACTGGAGTCCATAGGTGCAGGTGTTCCTAGGTGTGTACCAGGCTAATGTCCATGGAGAGATGAGAAGAGTAGGGCATGTGGGTACACTGGTATCATGTCAACTGACATTTGTCAGCAGGCCATCTATCAACCAATCCACTTGAGTGATCCCCAGGGTGACAGTTAAATTCAACATCCAGTCATCTGGTTTTCTCTTGCAGAGGGCCAGTGAGGTGCTCAAATTGACAAGTATGCAACACATATTACATAACTTGGCCAGTGTCTGGGTTAGAGTCCTGTATCCAAGCATGTTCTGTTGAATGTGGTAGCCTGGTTGAGGTACCCATGGCATGTGGTACATACAGGGTGGGGTTTCCTAGCTGTTGCATTCATAACACAGCTGGGCAGACATGTCAGTGTCAGTCAATTACAGATTGTCTGTAAGCAGCCAAGATGGATACCTGACATCAGCACATCTGTACAGAAGACAGACAGAAATCAGCTAGCCAACAGGTTATGCATTAGGATGAATGTTTTGACAGATAGACGACTGACACTGATATGTATGCCATTACTACATGACAGCAGCCCTCAATGACATGTCCTAAACACATAGTAGTCTACAGTTAAAATCCACATATCAGATCAATATCCAATAGAAGATCCTTAATAACATACAGCTCACACACCAAGAACATGATAGTCAGTATACAGTGTCCAGCTTTGCATGCAGGGGTGCATGGTTCCAGTACTACAATCTGCAATCTACTCTTACTTGGAAAAGCACTGTTAAAAGTAGTAACATAATGATACAATACATGCATGTGTGACTGCATATAACCTGGGATACTACCCATGTATGAAACACATACAAAGAGAAAAGATTGTTGTACTAGCCATGTATACTCAGGTGTCCCATACAGTATACTCACACCCCTTGCTACTGTAATGACAGCACATAGAAGCACATTATGTACATGGAATTAAATACACCTATTAAAGATGTCAGTACCCTGCTATTTTATCAATCTGGAATGTGATCACTGGTTACCAGGGCTGAGCTATGCTTAGCAGGTGTAAGTATTGCTTAAATGTAAATGCTAAGCAGATTTACGCACTGGTAAGCGAAGACTACACAGTGTAAGCTCCTTTTTGTTTAACCATATGTTAGCACTGCTTACTGTCACGCAAACCCACACACACCCACTTAAAGCTGCTCAGAACTTCCTTAACCAGTCTGTATCCAACAGTCCTTGTTCTGCCTAGCAACAAAGTAAACAGCCCTTGAACCCAGGGCCCTGTACACTATAGTCACAGCAGTTAACCACTAAGCCATCTGAGCTGTGAAGATATCTGCTGTTTTTTCAAATATATCATTCAGTACACATACTGAATAGTACTGAACAACTGCTTTGACTACTACAATTGTTTAAATAGTGTTGAATCAGTCATGTTTTTATATCTAAATATACACATATCAGATAAATATGTTGGGATACATCTGGGAAGGCAAATCCAACACTCATGTTTACATGTAACAAGGATATATATATATATATATATATATATATATATATATATATATATATATATATATATATATATATATATATATACATACATATGTAGATATATGTATACATGTGATACACACACACACACACACACATATATATATATATATATATATATATATATATATATATATACATATATGTGTGTGTCCGTGTATGTATGCATATATGTATGTATATATATATATATATATATATATATATATATATATATATATATATATATATATATATATATATATATATATATATCCATATCCTTGTTACGTGTAAACATGAGTGTTGGATTTACCTTCCCAGATGTATCCCAACATATTTATCTGATATGTGTATATTTAATATTCAGATATATTCATATATATATATATATATATATATATATATATATATATATATTTAAAACATATGCCCATAACATGTAGAGGAGTCATACTTCAGCACCATAAGTCACAACCTCTTAGTGCAAGAGAGTGTAATGCAAGTATTGCAGGTATAAATGTAGAATGTTGCTACAGTAACAGGGGTTGTGTCAACAGACATGTTGTGTAGGAAGTCACTTCTGATACTGACATGTACGCCATCAGTTACTGACAGACATCATAAAATCATCATAGTGAAGTAACACACAAATCACAGTAATGAGTCTGTGGAATATAGCAGAAATATTACCACTAAACGTGGACAGTCTGACACAATCGTCAGTCCAGAAGGTATACACAGAACTTATTGCGAGACGTGTGGACCAAGCCTGACAAAGGGGATGTTTACAGCCATGAAAATGGGGATATCACACAAATACTAGAATAGATAAGCTCACACAGTTGATGCATTCACACCCTCCTGTCTGTCCTAACACATATTAACTGGAGTAGCAGAGGTCCCAAGCCCACATACTTCCCACTAGTTAGTGACATATATCTTCAAAGCATCCCACTGCTTTTTCACAAATGCACAGCACATATGGTGGCCAGGCAACAGTACATCTGACAAATATCTGGACATAACATCACACTAGGTAAATACACTGAGCTACTAGGCATGTCACAAAGCATTGTGTAAGCTACAGGCAGACTGCCACAACACTGACTCGAGTTTCCTATGGGGGAATACACATGTACTTGCAAATATAGCAGGCACTACAGGCATGTAACAGCACAGAATAACAGACACCAGTGTGAAATTGCACACCCACAACCAATTTTAACACAGTCACAGTCACATTACGGTAAGCCTAATTAATAGTAGAGTATATGGACTGTGTGAACAAAACCATCCTCATACACTAACCCTACATATACTGGCCCAATTCACAGTGTAGTCTGATGCCTGACTGTGGTATGGGACATGTCTCAGTCTGGCCCTACAAACATATATGCTGATAGGGTATCAGAAACTGGAGCAGCATGCAATGTCAGCTAGAACAGGACCAAGAACACTGACATATATCACAGTCTGTACACAGGCCAAGTAACATATTCACAATACAGTGCTGCACAACACTGACACTTGGTCAACAATCGCCATAAGCACACAGACCTCACTACTGTTCAGACTACAACAGAATGTCCAGGTATTGTCCTCAAATATAAGGGCTACTATACATAACATGTCTCGCAGTCTGATATATCACTGGCTTGTTATCAGGAATGATGTCAGTAAATAATGATATACTGTACATATGCACCTCTTACTGCATGACATATGGACAAAGGGTGACAGACTTGGGGGACAGAGGCACAGACACAGGGCCAGTATTGACATATTGCTGTGATAAACTGAGACATTTCATGGTGTAACAGGGTTTGTTATGACATATCTCTTATGAGGGATATGAAGTCAGTAACTCACATGGATGTCACCATGTATTGACTGCAATCATCAGAGTATGCTACTGCATTTCTAAAGATAGGAAATGTGTAACACAGAACATGTAAGAATCCAAAACTCTGGCCAGTCTGCAGATAGCCCTACAGGTGAGGGTTTCCTCAACCACATAACACTGTCGTGCCAGACTTTAAGTCATGTAAAACAGCCATATCCACACAAATCCTGTTAAGCCAACATTACTTCAAATGTAGAACAGCAATACTCACATTCTGTCCCCATGTCTGGAACATCCCCCTCCTGTTTGTTGTTCTGTCTCCATAGTGTATGTTGTAAGAGATATTTCCAACTACCCTCTGTCATGCTGTTTGTCAGACACCCACATGAAGTCCTGCACACAGTGAAGGAAACGGGCCAACACCCACACGAAGTGCTTCATTATAGGAGTGTGTTTCCATGCACATGGCTATAGGAATGATACCAAAGCTGTTCCACATGCAATTAGCAAGTGGGTGACTCCAATTCATCCATAGGCCATCAGCTGATCATGAGCATTAGCTGCAAAAGTCATGCTGCTGCCTATGCAAACAGATGTACTTTTCCACATCCACCAGAGAGGAAGAGAGAGAGAGAGAGACAGAGAGAAGGTAAGAAAGGAAGGGAGTTAGAGCCAAGCTTGTTTGTGTATGATCCATGGGTGGAGAGTGGTATCTGGGAATTATAACGGTTGCCTATGTTGTTTATGAATCCATACTGTCACATAGTAATTGCACATGGCTGTACATATTTATGGCTGTGGATTGTCTACAACAGCCTCTACAGTGTTTGAAAACTGTTGGCCTTGTAATGGGGACATTGGGAGATATAGTTCCTTAATATAATGATGTAGCAAAACCCACACTGTAATGGATACTGTCATTACCCAATCACCCCAACACCCACACTGGATACTGATGACACACACACAAACATACACTTACCAGTACTGAGTTTCAAACCCCTACCTCACTATGTATTGCTATTACAGTGTTACGCAGTTATTGCATGCACTACAGAGCTTACATACTGGAGAGCTATCCAAAGGTATCTTTGAAGGTGAGTGACATCAGCAGCAGTGCTAAAGGAGGGGTACAGGAAGTGTAGTAAGAGGGAATGTCCACAAAATCAGGTGTCGACAAAGGCACACACACACTCTTTCTCACAGAAACACACACATTATCACAGTTGACAGGATCAGGATCAGAACTCCTACATAACTAGTTTGCTACACTACAGTATTATGCAGTTACAGCAAGTGCCATAGCGCTTATACGGCTGAAACATGGCCAAAGGGTTATTTCAAGGTGACTGACATCAGCAGGCATGCTAAAGTAGGGCAATGGGAAGTGTAGTGAGTGTGAACGGCTTCAAAATCATTCATCTCCACACACACACACACACACACACACACACACACACACACACACACACACACACACACACACACACACACACACACACGCACACACACACACACACACACACACACACACAGACACACACACACACACACACACACACACACACACACACACACACACACACACACACACACACACACACACACACACACACACACATTTGCCAGTACTGGGATGCATAGGTTCATTGCTTCACAGGCATGTAGTAGGTGAATGAGCCTGAAGGATGTACAAGGCTAGGCCAGGGGAATACCTTGGCATCAGGTCACATGACAATAGTCCCCAGTGTGGCTCAGGGGTGCAGTCCCTGGAGTGGTCCCCAGGGGTGGGTATTGTATTCACCATCCATTCATCTGGGTTACTATTGTTGGTGGCCAGTGATGTGCACTGCTTCCCATGTATGTGATCTATATCCCATAACATGGACAGTATCTGGGTTGTGCACATGTCCCACATGCATGTTCTTTGATGTGTGGAAGTGTAATTGAGGTCTCTGGGGCATGTTGTGTGGACAGATTGTTATCTTCTGATGTAGCATTCCTAACGTCATTTGGTGAGACCTGGCCATGTAACTGAGGTCATGTTTGCACCTACATTGGTAGCATGATATGGGTATTCAGTGAAGTTAATGGTGTATATCCATGCAGGGCATGTGTATAAGGCATGGTATTCCCTTTGTGGGTTACATTTGCAGACTCTACAGTTGTTGCAGGCGTCCAGCAGGGAACATAGCAAAAGGGCCACTGTACACATTTATTTGCCTACTGAGGGGATGGAACAGGGTGCCATGTCATTTTACTTACTGGATAACACACATTCAGTCTGGAGATGTAACACATCAAGGTACATTCTGATGTCAGTGGCACTGTTGTGGTCAACAGGCATGTAGTCCACTGCAATCACACCGTGGTTACTATCTGTGAGGCAATATGCAGGGAACTACCAATATAGTGGTTGTGGCCTAACCAAATGTGTTAGTGTATGAGATGTGGGTGGAGAGTGTTCTCTGAGTAACAGAAGGGTTGCCTAAATTGTTCACCAATCCATAATGTCACATGTAGGGCTATGGATTGTCTACACCAACCTCTCTGGTATTTGACATCTGTTGTTCTTGTAAGGTGGACATTGTGACATATACTAGGTCCTCAACATAATAATTTAGCAAAACCCACTCCACAATGGATCCTGTTATTACAGAGTCACAGCAACCTCCATACAGGATACTGATGACAGACACACACACACACACACACACACACACACACACACACACACACACACACACACACACACACACTTGCCAGTACTGAAATTCAAACCCCTACCTAGCTATGTTTTGCTAATATAGTGTACCACATTTATCGCACGCACCACGGAGCTTATAGGATGGATGTTATCCCAAGGTACTTCTAAGGTGAGGAACATCACCAGCCCTTGTAAATACTGGCATTGGGTGATGTAGTGGGTGAGAGATCCCAAAAATAATTTTACCCTACACACGCATTTACATTTACCAGGGGTGAGGTTCAAATCTCTATCTAACAATCTTTATGGACCATTATGTTACACATTTACCACATGCATCACTGACCTTACAGGTTTAGGGCTGGCAACAGGTACTTCTAAGGTGGATGATATCTGCAGGAATGCTAAAGTGAGGCTCTGAGATGTGTACTGGGTGTAAATGGGGCCAAAATCTTTGCGGCACAGACATACACAAACACTTCCCATGGATGAGATTCAAAACCCATATAGTTACTGCTACTGCATCGTTCCACATTTATGGCACACACCATAGAGCTTACATGTTAGAGAGCTGTGCCAAGGTATCTTTGAAGGTGACTAACATAAGCAGCAGTGCTAAAGGAGGGGTAAGGGGATAGTAGTAAGTGTCACTATCCATAAAATCAGGTATCATCAAAGACACGCACTCTCTCACACAAACACACACAGTTTCACAGTTTCCATCTCTGGTATTAGAACTCCTACCTAACTAGTTTGCTACACTATAGTATTATGGAGTTATCGCAAGTGCCACAGAGTTTATATGTTGGAGAGCTCTCCACATGTATCTTTGATGGTGAGTAACATCAGCAGCAGTGCTAATGGAGGGGTAAGGGGAGAGTAGTAAGTGTCAATGTCCATAAAATCAGGTATCATCAAAGACAAACACACTCTCACACAAACACACACAGTTTCACAGTTGTCATGTCTGGGATTAAAACTCCTACCTAAATATTATGCTATACTACAGCATTATGCAGTTATCAGGAGTGCCACGGAGATTATGGGGCTGGTACTTGTCCAAAGGGTTATTTCAAGGTGACTGACATCAGCAGGCATGCTAAAGTAGGGCAATGGGAGGTGTAGTGACTGTGAATGTCCTCAAAATCATTCATCTTCACACACACGCACACACGCACACACACACACACACACACACACACACACACACACACACACACACACACACACACACACGCACACACACACACACACACACACACACACACACACACACACACACACACACACACACACACACACACGCACATGCACACACACACATTTGCTAGTACTGGGATGCATAGGTTCATTGCATCACAGGCATGTAGGAGGTGAATGAGCCTGAAGGATGTACAAGGCTAGGCCAGGGGAATACCTTGGCATCAGGTCACATGACAATAGTCCCCAGTGTGGCTCAGGGGTGCAGTCCCTGGAGTGGTCCCCAGGGGTGGGTATTGTATTCACCATCCATTCATCTGGGTTACTATTGTTGGTGGCCAGTGATGTGCACTGCTTCCCATGTATGTGATCTATATCCCATAACATAGACAGTATCTGGGTTGTGCACATGTCCCACATGCATGTTCTTTGATGTGTGGAAGTGTACTTGAGGTCTCTGGGGAATGTTGTGTGGACAGATTGTTATCTTCTGGTGTAGCATTCCTAACCTCATTTGGTGAGACCTGTCCATGTGACTAAGGTCATGTTTGCACCTACATTGGCAGCATGATATGGGTATTCAGTGGAGTTAGTGGTGTCTGTCCATGCAGGGCATGTGTATAAGGCATGGTATTCCCTTTGTGGGTTACATTTGCAGACTCTACAGTTGTTGCAGGCGTCCAGTAGGGAACATAGCAAAAGGGCCACTGTACACATTTATTTGCCTACTGAGGGGATGGAACAGGGTGCCATGTCCTTTTACCTACTGGATAACACACATTCAGTCAGGAGATGTAACACATCAAGGTACATTCTGATGTCAGTGGCACTGTTGTGGTCAACAGGCATGTAGTCCACTGCAATCACACTGTGTTTACCATCTGTGAGGCAATATGCAGGGAACTACCAATATAGTAGTTGTGGCCTAACCAAATGTGTTAGTGTATGAGATGTGGGTGGAGAGTGTTCTCTGAGCAATAGAAGGGTTGCCTATATTGTTCACCAATCCATAATGTCACATGTAGGGCTATGGATTGTCTACACCAACCTCTCTGGTGTTTGACATCTGTTGTTCTTGTAAGGTGGACATTGTGACATATACTAGGTCCTCAACATAATAATTTAGCAAAACCCACTCCACAATGGATCCTGTTATTACAGAGTCACAGCAACCTCCATACAGGATACTGATGACAGACACACACACACACACACACACACACACACACACACACACACACACACACACACACACACACAAACTTGCCAGTACTGAAATTCAAACCCCTACCTAGCTATGTATTGCTAATATAGTGTGCCACATTTATCATACGCACCAGGGAGCTTATAGGATGGATGTTGTCCCAAGGTACTTCTAAGGTGAGGAACATCACCAGCCCTTGTAAATACTGGCATTGGGTGATGTAGTGGGTGAGAGATCCCAAAAATAATTTTACCCTACACACACGTTTACATTTGCCAGGGATGAGGTTCAAATCTCTATCTAACAATCTTTATGGACCATTATGTTACACATTTACCACATGCATCACTGACCTTACAGGTTTAGGGTTGGCAACAGGTACTTCTAAGGTGGATGATATCTGCAGGAATGCTAAAGTGAGGCTCTGAGATGTGTACTGGGTGTAAATGGGGCCAAAATCTTTGAGGTACAGACATACACAAACACTTCCCACGGATGAGATTCAAACCCATATAGTTACTGCTACTACATCATTCCACATTTATGGCACACACCATAGAGCTTACATGTTGGAGAGCTGTGCCAAGGTATCTTTGAAGGTGACTAACATAAGCAGCAGTGCTAAAGGAGGGGTAAGGGGATAGTAGTAAGTGTCACTATCCGTAAAATCAGGTATTATCAAAGACACACACACTCTCGCACACAAACACACACAGTTTCACAGTTGCCATCTCTGGTATTAGAACTCCTACCTAACTAGTTTGCTACACTATAGTATTATGGAGTTATCGCAAGTGCCACAGAGTTTATATGTTGGAGAGCTCTCCACAGGTATCTTTGACGGTGAGTAACATGTGTAGCAAGTGTGTAGCAAGAACTACCATAGCCAGAACATATCTTATCTCTACTCTACTATATGCATCCCCCATATATACTAATCTTTCTAAACATAACATCAATAGGCTTACAACAGCCTATAACAACATTGCCAAATTTGCCACTGCCTCTCCATATAAAACACATCACTGCCTGAACCTCCTTAACCTAGGGTGGCTGGAGTTACCTCACCTAATTCAATACTATCAGCTTACAACTGCCCATAAAGCCCTTCACCACCCAGAAAAGATACCAATGCTCTCCACCCTGATAAAACCCTATAACAACCTAAAAACCCTACACTCTTCCAATAAAATACTGATTCAAACCTCTCTATCAAAGAATACAGCAGGTGACTCTATATTTTCCAACTCAGTTGGTAAAATTTGGAATCAACTTCCTACAGACCTCTTAGCCCAAACTTCTATCACACTATTTAAAACTTAACTGAAACATTTTCTAACCAATCACTGGCTTTGCTCTTGCAATAACCCTAGCTGATCACGTACCTCCTACCTTCTCCTGCATCCTTTGCACTGTCTCCCAACTCTATTTCTCCATTTTATTTTTCATCTCTACCTAAGAAATTGACTCTCTCAACTTCAAACTAAAATTTTCTAGTAACTCTATCTTTTGCTTTTAAACTACTTAATTATTTCTGTCTCACATTTTATATACCTTTACTGAAGAAATTTGATAGTCTCTGTTTTCACCTTTTGAACTTATTGAAAAGATAGCCCAAATGCCTGTTTTAGTTAGTCTTAAATTCCTATGTAATTATGAATGCCTGTTTTAGTTGAATCTCAAATTACCTATGTACTTTGACCTGTACTGTAGAAATTTGATAGTCTCTGTATTCACCTTTTTGAACTTACTGAAAGGAAAGCCTATATGCCTGTTTTACTTGTGTCTTAATTCCCTATGTAATTTTAAATCCCTGTTTTAGTTGTGTCTTAAATTACCTATGTACTTTGAATGTATTTTTGTTATTATGCATTAGATAGTGGAGCTTTTCTCCTCGGGCCTCCACTGAAAATGGACATGTATCCAGTTGGACTAGCCCGGTTAACAAATGTAAAATAAAAATAAATAAATAAATAAATAAACATCAGCAGCAGTGCTAACGGAGGGGTAAGGAGAGTGTAGCAAGTGTCAATGTCCATAAAATCAGGTATCATCAAAGACACACACTCTCTCACACAAACGCACACAGTTTCACAGTTGCCATGTGTGGGATTAAAACTCCTACCTAAATATTATGCTACACTACAGCATTACACAGTTATCGCAAGCGCCACGGAGATTATGGGGCTGGTACTTGCCCAAAAGGTTATTTCAAGGTGACTGACATCAGCAGGCATGCTAAAGTAGGGCAATGGGAGGAGTAGTGACTGTGAATGGCCTCAAAATCATTCATCTCCACACACACACACACACACACGCACACACACGCACACACACACACACACACACACACACACACACACACACACACACACACACTCACAATTTCACAGTTGCCATGTCTGGGATTAAAACTCCTACCTAACTAGTTTTTTACACTACAGTATTACACACATATCGCAAGCGCCATGCAGCGTATAGGGTTGAGACTTGGCCAGATGGTTATTTCAAAATGACTGACATCAGCAGGTGTGCTAACATGGGCAATGAGAATGCAGTGTGTGTGAACGGGCCATAAACCATTCCTCTGGAAACACACACACACATTCTCATTCACACACAATTTTACATTTGACAGGACTATGTATACAAATGCAAGATGAATACTGATTTGTACTATCATGTTACACAGTTATCACAAAGCACCACAGAGACTATAGGGCTGAGGGCTACCAAAAGCAATGTCTACAGTGATTGACATCAGCACATCTTGTGATAGGGCTAATTGGATGTGTGGTGGGTGGGACAGGCCTCATGATGGAAATCTCTCTGTCACTGTCTGTCTCTCTCTTCCCCACATCTCTGTATGTGTATGTTTGACATATTATAGTGTGTTGGCCTTAGATATGTATTCCTATTCCTATTCAATGTGTGTGCAAAGCATGAATGGTGTACAATGTGGTGTGTGTGCACAGACATCTTCGACTAGGGTTGCCAACTTTCTTTGTGACTAAAACTGGACTAAGGTCATGCCTCCTCACATCACCCATAACTCCACCCATTCCCAACCTCTTTCCCATCCATGCCCCACCCATTTTGTGACATCAGCTGATGGGAACGCCCTCTTTTTCTGTTCCGGATGACTGCTTTCAGCTGATTTCTCCCCAGTTGCCATAAACACTGTTCAAAACTCTCAGTGTGCATACTGTCTTCTGCTTTACTTCTACAGCGATTACAGATATTTGGATTTAATTTAAAACATTTATTTCAAATTTTATAGCACAAACCACTGATACACATTTGCTAAACAAAGCAAGGTGAACAAGACACTGTGCAAGCAACATATTTACTAGTCACACTGTTTGAAGCATCATGATTATGGCATGCCTAACATGGATCCCCTTCCCCATAAAAGATGAAAAAAAACAGAATAAGATTATATTAGTTAGGGGTTGGCGACACCCAAGGCAGAATTGAGAAGATCCTTTGGGAAATAGTAAAGCCATTCACAAAGACTATTTATACCTGGGTGCCACAAGTAAGCAGCACCTATAGTGGAACTCACTTAACTTTCACTTACACACTTTACTTATAAAATGCCTGCCCCCTGTAAGCCAGTACCCTGTATCACCGCAGGTCAATCAAGTCAGGTATTATTTGTTATCAAGCTTATTGCCAGTCTTTTTCAACCATGACACTATGAACCACCATGCCAGTATGCCAACTCCAGTTTTTCTAAAGGAGAGCTTTGCATTATGCATATATGTAGCTATGGTAGCACTACTGCTGCTACATACAAGGATATAGCCTGGCATACTCTTTGTACTCAACTTGCATGTTCTCTGTAGTCAACTGTGTCCATTATATTTCTAAATATCACTCATAAAAATATGCACTACTGATGCAATAATATTTCTAAACTATTTGTGCATAACCTTTTCAGAAATAGAAATATTACTCTAAAGACAACCTTTGTTATAGTTGTAGAAGGCTTCTACTGAAAAGTATGCACCCACACTGAGGAAAATCTGATGAAATGTGTACATTTTAAATTCAAGAAAAGGTTGGGGGGACACTATGAGATTGTAAGTACAAAATGGAAAATTTGGAATACACCCTTGTCTGCACATCAAAATGAAAAGCTGTCTTTTCTGGTGTACTCTTTCATGATTTAGTTTACATTTATTTTTTTGACTGCAAAAACAAACAAAATTAAGTACCTCCTCTTTCATCCTCAAAACTCAGCAAGCCCACTTCTAAATGTATTTTCTCATCAGAGGGCGCTGTCTCATTGCCAGCACCTGAACCATGGTCTTCCTCCTCCCTCTTCTTCACATAGTCACCTCCGTTAGCTGGTGCAACATGCTCTTACTTAAGTCTGGAACTGCATGACAGTCCTCTTCGCTGATGCAGCTGGCTATATTGAGCAGGCTCTACCTCACTTTCCTCCACTGTATCTTCTTCCCTTGACTGAAACATTTTGGATCATCCTCTTCATCGCTAGATTCTGGTGTCCTCTGTTGGAACACTCTGTTCCTCTTTTTGAACATAATCCACCTTTAAAATCCTGACTAGAGCACAGTACTCCAAGCTTCATAATTATCTTTTTGTAAGCATCTTTACGAGTGTTATTAATAAGGAATAAGATTATCCTCCACTACATAACCATCCAATCCCACCACACTACTGTCTAATCCCAAGTATTCATTTAGTTCATGGCAAATTTCATGCACAAGCAGTACCATATCGGAATAATGACAAAGTGATTGAAAATCTACAGACTAACTCAACAGATATAAATGCCAAGATGTGACAAATTGTATGAAGCCATGTGTAGTCATACTTTCCCTGCAGCTAAAAAGAGAAAATATCGCACATGTGAACTGTTCAGTTTTATCTCCCTTAGTACTACGAAATTTCAAACAGCTGATTGACTTACTCTTGGAAAATAAAACTGGTGTTAACTAACTACGTTGCTTGAAACACTCACCTGCAATACTGCCCAACTTTCTAACACAACCCGTATACCTTCCTGGACCTGGAAGATCCCCCAGAAATGCTGGTCGATCGAGTGGTTCCTGCAACAGCAGTCGCCATGCTGAATGCAATAAGACTAAACCAAAAGATTTCTGAATTGACAAGAGCAATGAGCCATGAGCAATCAAAAATCTGTTACAGCAGTCAACCAACAGTTAAGATCATTTTCATAGGAAATATTATGTATACTGCTGTTACCCTCTTGTTTTTGAAATCTCATAGTATTAATTACATTTGATACATATATATCATTGCTTTCTTGTACATGCCACTAAATTGCAAAAAAAATTATGTGCATTGGGGTTCATTGTTGTTTCAAAATTAATTATGATACGAAATGTGATTTTTTTTTTTAATTACAGTACTTTGATTTTAAGTGTAATTTTAATTTTGTCACAATAGTTTACAGTGGCACAAACCCAGACTTCACGTGTCTGGTTTTAAATGAAATTTGTAACAGGACAATTTGTCAGAAAACCGGACAGTCCGGTCAAAAATCGGACAGCTGGCAACCCTATCTGCGACTGACAGATAGGTATAGTCCACCGTGTTGTCAGACATAGGCTTCATTTCTCAAAGTGTAGGAGCATGCCCAGTATGACCTTTTGTACTGAGTGCGTGAATCCATTCCAGGTAGGTTGTACTCCAGTCCAGGGTTTAGTGTTCTACATCTACAGCTAGCAACCTGTTTCTGCAGGATATCTGTAGATAGGTTGACAATATAGAATCACAATGGGCGACAGATAGTGTGATACTGTAACTGTTGTGGCTGTGCTGCTTGTGTTACATGGTTGGTGTTAGCAGAGATATTCAGACATATGTGCTGTTTTACACTGTGATGTATTATGTCATCAACTACTGACAGATATACTTATTTGCTCACAGTTATTTCCTGGGGAATACAAGATGAATTAAGCTATGGCCAGTATTGTGGTGCGCAGCCTACATATTCTTGCACACTCATGCCATTCTAGAGGGGGAGCTGCAGACATTTGCTGATGGGTCTGTGTAAATGGTCCAGCACCTTGCTACTGTGGTGGCTGTGGATCCCATGCTTGTACATCTATCGACGTGACAGAATGGCCATATCCTGCTGTGGCCATACCTCTCAGCTGTACAGATTCACACAGGTTACACAGATGCAGGGCTCATATATCTGGTTAGTTTCCCTTCACATTGTGGTTTATGAGCAGGTCTGTAGCCACCCATTACTGGGTTTGCAGGCAGGGGTAGTATGGGCACACATCAGAGTTTCAGACTTCACACACTCCATGACATCCATGCTTCTACACCCCCCCACTCTGTTATTCTATCCTCTTCCTAACATTATGCGAGTGATATCTGAGAAGTATCCCTATAGTTGTCCCTTCATCCCAGCGGTAGTTAGGGATTGGTCCACAGTTCATGCAGAAGGACATGGTGGGCATGCTACTCAGATTTGCCAGCATGGCCTTGCATTTGTGTTCTGTTGACTGTGTTATGTTGTTAGTTGGGACCTCACAAGATAACATAAATTGGCACTACGGGTGAGGCACAGGCCTTTGACAGAGGACTGTAGGCCAGTTGGTAGTGATGCAGGCCATTTGTAGCAGGCCAGTGCATTCTGTCACTCCTACATTCCCAGACTGTGAGCCACTGGATTCCCCTGGGGTGACAGGGTAAGTGTCCAAGGTGTTAATGGCAATAGTTCCTGTCCATATTACTCAATTGGTCTGGATGCTGGCAGGGTGCTGCTTACAGCTAGGGATACACCTTGCATGGGACACCTCTTCAACATGCTGCATTCTGTGGATATTCCCATACAGAAGTGGGGGTCATACTGTACTCATTCCCAACAGCAAGGATATGACCTGTGATAAACCTGTGGGCAATGGTGGGGTGATCTGAGTGCATGTGTGATATGGATGCTTCTTGCAGCTGACTCACAGATATACCTGGGGCATTCCCTTATGCTGCCTTGTGCGGGGACATAGGCAGTCTCTCATTACTTCATAACTGTGCCTTTTGTGGTCTGCCACTGATTGGCCAGACTACATCAGTATTCCATACTACACAGACCAATGTGCTGCTAACCTGTATGTACAATTCCAAAGGTGTGTACAGTTGACAGTTACATTTTATGCCCTCTGTCTAGGGTACTTCCACCTGGGCACTGTGTGTATGTCTGGGCCCACATTCATGGCATGTTCATCTTTCAGACGATGAAAGATATTGACATCTGGACAGTGAGTATGGACGACTGCTGACATGGGTATTGCTGAGAAGTATTGTGGTTGGCACTGCAGTTGTCGGAACATGGCCCTGTCATCAACAGTACTGGCCATAGGCCACCGAGACACAACCCTCCATGCCTACATGCTGACCACTTCCAGACAATATTGAACACACAACAACCTAACACACAGACCCCTGCATATTGTACACATGCAACACTCTATCCTGTAAACTGGGCCACCTCAGGTAATCAGTGCTTCACTGTTATTAAACCCACACGTACATGTTACTGCATTTCTACATAGGATTGTGGGGGGGGGGCACACCTGATGACTTTAAACATTTGCTATGACTGTACTGGTATTTCAGGTACTCTGTTGGCTTCTATTTCATTTTGTATTCTGACCTATCATGCAGACTGGAGGCATAACAATAGAGTACAGATCTTGGGTTTTATTGACCTACATTTTAGTTTCAGACTTCTTACCCTGCAAAACTAACATACAACTGCCAGACCTGTTGTAGTCTGTCTGTGTAGGTCTGGAGTGGGGCTGTTCACCATTGCCATCAAGTGGAGGCCTTAGCCCAGCCTTTCTTTATGGTCATCTACACCTGTCCTGCTGGCTAAGGCTGGTGGTGGGTATGTGAGCCTCACTGACATGCATGTGTATGTCCTATGGACACACGTTTGGGCCACCACATGTACTGCAGTGGAATTTGTCACCTTGTCTAGTACTGCCTAATATGTTGACACCAGTATTTGTTGTGGATTTCATGCTGCCCATATAGGTGTCCACTATCTGCTGCCATCCCATTCAGCCACCCGATTCCCTTGCATGCTCATGTCCATACCATAGATAAAACTATCAGAACATTTTTACTCCAGAATTTTTCAAAACTTTCAAATTGGTAGTTCTTCCCTTTCTATTTAAAGTTTACAATCATATAAGAGTTAATGATATCTCAGATATTCATTGGAACACATCCAAAACCATTCTAATTCTAAAAAATAATAAAGATAAATCTGACCCAGTAAATTATAGACCCATTTCTTTAATTAACGTGGATATTAAGATTCTGTCATCTATTCTGGCTAACAGATTGAAATGGATTTTACCCTCAATTATCTCATCAGATCAATCAGGTTTTATGTCTCAGAGACATGCTTGGGATAATACTCTATCTTTAGAGACTATACTTCATCTCATTAAGAAAAATCCAAACCCTATATATGCTTTGATTATAGATGCATCAAATGCCTTTGACAGAGTATGTTGGAACTTTCTATTTCAAACTATGTTATGTTTTAATATTCCCTTATTCTTTATAAATTTTTAAAAGTTTTATACAAGAATATGTTTACTAGACTATACATTAATGGTCAATTTTCTGCTCGATAAAGATCACTAAAGGAACAAGACAGGGTTGTCCATTGTCCCCTTTTCTTTTCAACATTTACTTAGAACCTTTGCTATTGTTTATTACTCAAAATACTTTTCATAACATCCCTAGAATTCTTAATACTAATATTCATTTCTCTGCTTTTGCGGATGATTTAGTAATCTACTTTCAAACTCCATTATCTGATTACAGAAAATAAATTCTATTGATTATTTTTCTTTGGTTTCCAACTATCTTTTAAATTCTACAAAACTCATATTTTTCCTTAAATCATTTAGCACACAAATCTTTTATCATTTTCAGTTTACTTATAATATAAAATATTTAGGAATCAATTTAGAACACAATAATAAATCTTCCTTTCAAAATAATATTAATAAATTATGGAACTCTATATTGTCTGATATGGACAGATGGAAGCATCTAAACCTTTCATTTCTTTCAAGGGTGGCCATTATTAAAATGAATATTCTGCCTAAATTTCTTTACCAATTCTCATCATCTGATCAGATAATTTCAAAAATTTTTTGAGTCTGTAAATAAAGCTTTGGCAAAATTCATATGGTTCCCTAAATCTGTTAGAATTTCCTATTCTAGATTGGCATTTAAGGACAAGGAGGTTTGGGTTTACCTAATCTTTATCTCTATTATTTGATTGTCTCATCCAATAAACTTCTTACTATCTCTAAATTCAATAACACTTCTTATCCAAATCACCCTTTATGGATAAAATTATGGTATAATTATGTCATTTCTAATAATTTAAATCCTGAAGCTATTCCTTTATCTCTCTGGATAGTTTATTTATTAAAAATATATCTACAGTATTTAAACAAAAGATTAGAGATTTCCAAACCTTACTCAAAATGTGTAAACTAGAAAAGATCTGCACCATGTTCAGCCAATTCATCTAAACCCAAATATATTATTGGACAATAAACTTTTGAACTTAACAAACTATCCTTTAATTAAAAATCTAAAAGTAGGAGATGTTTTGAAATACCTTGACTTGCCTTTATCTGACTGTTATTGAAAGTAAACTGGAATTACTCACCAATTCTTACACAACTAAGAGCAATAATTAAAACAAATTTGTATCTCGTCCCCATAGACTCACAATTGAAAATTATCAAAATACTTTCATCATCTGATAAAATGCTCTCAAACTCATATAAATTAATTAATTATTTAATGATGGACCACAACTGTCTTTTATCTAATGTTTGGTTGAATTATAATTCCCAATTGTCAGAATCTCAGAATGTCCTGGCTATTAGACACACTAAGGAATTTATCCCTTTTAAAAAATTAGCATACACACAATTAATGATTAATAATGATGCCTACTTTACCCCAATCAAATTAAACAAATTTAACCCAAATAAGTCCCCTTCATGTTCATGCTGTTCTCATCCCCAAGCAGACCTCCTTCATATTCTATGGTATTGTCATTTTTCTCACAGATTGTGGACATCTTTGAAAGTCAGACTGCAGAAAATGGGATATCAAAAAAATTTGCTATTCTACATATTCCATTGATTCATCTTTCAAAAGTTGATATTCATGTTATCATTTTTATTTGCTCATTACTAAAACTTTATATAATATAAAATTGGATTGATCGTTCTTAATTAAAATGGGTTACTTTCCAGAAAATGGCTTTTAAACTTATTGATGCTCAAAGATACTTAGGTGGAAGTCCAAAAAAAAAAGCTATTAGAAAGGTTGTGCTAGAAAAGGTTCTAAACATATTAAATAGTTAATGTTAAATATATATATATATATTTTTTTTTTTTTTCTCTCAGGTTGCCTAACTTGTATATAGTGTACATATGGTGTATGTTTTATTTCTAAATAACTTATCAAAATCTCATGAAGGCTGTTATCACTAGATGAATTGTTATATGTTCATTTATGCCTTCTTGTTATGTATAATCTTTTAATTGTCTTGCTATTCATATAATTAATAAAAAATTTTTTGAAAAAAAAAAAAAAAAACTATCAGAACATACTAGTCCATTCAGCAATTGATAGGAAGAGTGACTTACTTTGTGGCTGTGCCAGTATTGAGGACGGTGCTGCAGGGCCGACTATGTTGGATGCACATAGTACACTCCCTGTACATGGTAAAGTACAAGTAGTGTCATGTTTGACATCCCCCTTACTGTATGTGCGAGTAAGAGAGAGAGATCATTCCCTTGGTGCCTACCATGTCAGTGTATAGCTATGTATTGCCTCTTTGCCAAAGCCTGGGCATACTGGGCACACCTCCTTCTGCCTACATGGGCAGGCTCAGGTTGTTCCTTCTCCAAGTCCCTCTGTGCCTGTGATGGCCTTGGCAGTGGTTGGAGGGGGGGCTGTGTGGCCTTGTCCCATGCTGTTCCTGCTGCAGCTGTTTCCGCAGGATCATATTGTGTAGCATGGCACATACTATGAACATTTGGGTGCATATAGCTGGAGAGTACTGCAAGGCTCCACCAGATATGTCCAGGCAGTGGAACCATGACTTGAGCATCCCAAACACAGACTCTATTATGATTCTGGTTTGTGTGTCTGCCTCATTATAGAGTTTTTGTTTGGGTGTGTGTACATTTCTGACGGGTGTCATCAACCACGGCTCCAAAGGGTAACCAGCATCCCCTACTAGGTGGCCAAATGGGATGTTTCCACTGGCAAATGACTGGTACAGCTGTGTCATATGCCAGATGTGGGAGTCGTGATAACTTCCAGGGCTGCCAGCACACACATTCAAGATAATGCCCTGGGCATCACACATGACCTGGCAGTTGATGGAGGGGAAGCCCTTGTGGTTTATGTAGACCCTACCCCGCTCATCAGGCTGTACTTTCATGTGTATGTGAGTGCAGTATATAGCACCCACTACCTCAGGGTATTCTGCTATTTGGTGGAAGAGATGCATATTGCTGGTCAATGCCTCATGGTTGTTGAGGAAATATATGTTCTCAAAGGCATGTGCTGACATGGCATCCAGGAACTGGTGGAGTACCCCAAATGCTGATGCCTGTGAGGTCCCCATGATATCCCCAGTTGGTCTTTGGAAGGTACCTGTGGCTAGTATTCTTAAGCCTACACATACCTTGGTATCCACTGGGATGGGTTTCCCTCTGTTGGTTCTGTGTGTGAGGCATGGCCGGCATAGCTCAACAATTTGTTGTAGGAGGTTCCTGACCACCCTATAGCGCTCCACTCTCTTCAGCTTATGTAGTCTCTGGTAGGTTACCCTGGGTCTGTGCACTCTTCTCCTTCTCCTCAATGTGGGTTGGTTGTCAGCATTCAGATCCTCACCACCCTCAGTCTCTTCCACATATTGATGTATGAGAGCAACAGCAGCCCCTAACATTTTGTTAGTTTTGTCAGGTAAAATGTCCCCGTCTGTGTACACTGGTGGTGTAGAGTTTGTGGGAAAAACCAGAGTGAAAGGTGTTTGCATAGTTTATAGTAGTGTGCTGGGCTGGACTGCTGCCTGTGCAATTGGCTGATTCTGATACATTTCACCTGCCAGCTATGCTAGTTCTCCTTGATTGACTTCCTACATCTGTTTTCCCTTCCCATTGCCTTCCCATTTAAGCCCAGAGGCACGCCACGCATACCCACTTCTCAGAAGTGAACAGAGCTGCTATTTACTCTTTTTTTTTTTTTTTTTTAAACCTGGTGCGCGGTGCACACACCCGCTTTGGCAATGTAAACACTGCTAGGCAGCCTCAGACACACCACCTTCCTTAGCTGTGCTTAGCTAAGGGCAAACACGGGCCACAGAGCACCAGTAAGCTTACAGCATGCATGACACTCCCCCTTATGCGGTCATCTACCTCTTATACTTATACCATGGTGTTGCTGCACCTACACGATTGGGTGCCAGCTAACACTGAGAGGATATCTGTGATTCAGTATCATTCCCCTCATTTGCATAAAGCAGAATGCTAATTCCTAGTTACCACACACACACTGAGCCTTCCCCCTTAGCAACCACTGTTCCCTGGTATTGTTGTCTTATTCATGCCATTGACTATCATGGCAAAATGCTGATTTGGCTTTAAAAGCTTATTTCCAACTTTTTTTCTTATATTTGGGCCAATCCGTTTGCGCACTGCTGCCCTACGCTTAAATGGCTGAAATCAGACAAAAAAAATAAAAGTTATTTTTTATAATTTTGCAACTATTTCTCATGCCAGTGGCCATATATTTGGCCATTGGCATGCCTACTACATTGAATACATGCTTTCTTTGGAACTGTCATGCCTCCTTTTTGTAATTTGCAGAAATGTATTCGGTTAGTAGCCAAATACATTTCTGCAGGTTACACTATTCCTGCACAGACGCCTGCCTGCTTCCTGAATTTCTAATTCACCTCATTTGCATGGTTTTTCACCAGCAAATGCGGTAATTAGCATATAGCAGTGGTCTCCGTGCAGGAATAGTGTAGGAGCGCTCGTGCACGTCCTGGGATCTCATTCCCTGGATCGCTCGTCGGCCATATTGCATGTAGTAGCTCTTATTTTATTTATTTATTTTATTTTATTTCTAGTTTGATTACCAGGGAAGTCCACTGGGCCCAAATGTGCCTGTTTTTAGCAGCAGACCAGGGAGAAAAGCTCCATAATATGTAATACAGTAAAGATACAAATGTATAAAAGGTACAGTATATAGTACAGTTTACAAATACGTACATTCAATATCAAGAATGATCAACAAAGTTCTTCTTTATTAGACTTCTTTATTTGAATGCATATAGCCTGTTTCAGGCAATGCTCTTTCACTATTCCTGCACACTGTGCAGAGCCGGCTGAATCCTGGGGGGAGTTTGTTGTTTTTTGAGCCCATCCTGCTAACCTTGGATTTTTCCAAACAGTTCAGAGAGTTCATGGATGTTCATGATATAGGTTTGGGCACAGCATTACTATGAGTTTTTGAAATGCACAAACACAGAATTTGTAATATCAGCTGGAAATTAGGTAATGCTGAATAGAGGTATTTAGATACTGGGAGGAGTTTTTGGCTATTAAATTGACATCATCTACCCTTAAGTATTATCACTTGGAAAGAGAATTTTTATTAGTTATGGAACATCCATCTCTTCAGTAGCTCTACAGGCAGGCAGAATGATTACACACTTGTCAGGTGGGTTTGTCACAACAATCATTCCAGTTTAAATAGTGAACCACTTGGACTTCTTTATTTGAATGCATATAGTCTGTTCCAGTCCCATAAACTGTCTGTAGGCACTAGAAGTAATGGATCCATGGGGGGAGGCTTATTGTAACACAGTGAATGCTTTGCCAGTTTTGAACACTGGAGCGAGCAGTGAAGAAGGTGGGAAAGCCCTGTCTTAACCCACCTTGTGCAGTACAGAGTCTGTTGTTAAACAGATACAAGCTTTACAGATAGGAAGCAAGAAATCATGAGAAGGTAGCAGCTCCATTTTAAGCCTGAACTTAGTAGGCTTGGCATGAATATATCTTTACCTCCAACCACAGAGGGATTTCTGAGGGAAAGTCACCAGCATCTTTCAATAGAAGATGACATTTTGGCTGAGCGGAGCTACTATCAGCAAAGGAAAGTCGAATAAAGACTGTTGTACTTGTAGAGTGTCTCTTGCTTATACGGGAAGCTGTCAAGAGTCTTTGCTACCTATGGAATTGTTAGTACTGATTCAGTGAAGGTGTTAAAGGGAAATACCCATAAGTCTTGGACTTTTTTTCATCTTGAGATGCTGTTTGAATGGGCTGTATTGTATGGGGCTGAAGCCTTTCTGAATGCTTACTTTCCTCAAAACTGTAAGTTTATTATATTTTGTTTTATATTTAGGTAGGCTGTTCTGAGGCCTTACTTGAACAGCAATTCATTACAGTGTAGTAAAATAAATATTGTAGGTTATGAAGTTGAGTGTAGACTCTCTGTGCCTACGTTAAAGAAAAGAGTTAAGCATACAAAGGAAATAACCTCAAGTACGTTACCTTCCTCAATATGCATTTTATTGTTGCTGCTTTGACATCAAAAGCTGTATTGCAAATATTGTGCTATTTTAAAAAAATATGATGTTCCGGAATATTTTTCTGCTGGCAAATGCAAATCACAGAGCATTTACCATTATACACTGTAAAGTCACTACTGAATGAAGATGTTACCACCAAGTTCTGTGCATTCATGCATTCAAAACATTGTAAATATGTGGTTGCCTTTCCCTGTCTGCATTTTAAACACTTGTCCAATCAAAATATTTTTGAAAATCTGCATTTTAATGTCTTTTTCTATTTTCATTGTAAATACTTTGCTTTTCTAAGTAGTGAAGTATCTCTGAAATATTTGATGAACAAAAACTGTTGATATTTTGGGCTCAAGTCATGGCTGAAAAGGTTCTGGTGACCAACCCACCTACCTGGTTATCAAACGTTAATAAATAAATATGCATGGTAGCAGTAATACAGAAAAAAAATAATTATTAACAGTTCACACAAAATAGTTTACAGTGAAGTTGACAATAGAAATACAAATGCAGTCTTTCTGAGTAATCATGTAAGTATTCTTAAGCAGAACAATTTAAATATCAATCCAGTCCATCAGCAATTTATTAGAGTGTAGTAAAACCAAATGTCCTAGGTTTTGAAGATAGGTCATAGTTTCTGCAATAGGAAGGTAATGCAGCACTTAACAAGATAGACACGTATCACCAAAGTTATAAATGAGTATACTCAACATATCCATACATGCTACACTAACTTTCAGTCATTACGTACAAACCTAAGTATAGTACACTTAAATTAAACATAGGTCATTTCTAGTAAGAAGTAATTACATTGTTGATAATACAAATAGTGCCAAGAGTTTAAATGTGTATACCCACAAAGCTGGTGGTAAAGCTAAACTTGTATAATTGTGAAAGTACAAACAGTAACAAACTTTGTCAGTGTATGCCAAAGTACCTGAAGCAAACAACATTTCTAAGTGTACTGGTGATTCTTTAGCATTAATCCTTTTCTTTTATGTTATGCTTTTTCTATAAACTATACTGAATAGTGAATACTGCTGTTGGATATATATTAGTCAACACTTTCACATTCATAGGTATTTACAAACGCCCATAACATGTTAAATCGCTCTCTCTTCTTGTGTTTTATTAGAATATGTAATAAAAGGGTTGGCACTAATTTGATTGCTTGCTTTGCATAGTAAATTAATTGCACACAGTGAAGATAGCTTTCACTTGGAGCTGTGTCTGCTATATATTATCTTGAAGTGAAGCATGTCTTTTGTGAATTTTGCTATATTTAATAGCTTGGGCCACACTTTTGGCCCTACTGTACTGAAGGACCTGTCACCCATGTGGATATTTGTGTTCTTGCCTGGAGAAACTCCATTGTGTGAAGTTAATGAGGAGTACTAGAGTTCTGTCTTTGGTCTGGAAGTAATGGTGGGACAAATTTCAAAATAAATATAGTTTTACAATGAAGAGGAAGGTAATCGCATGTGCACTTTAATGGGCAAGTGCTTTGCCTTTTGCATTATAAGGAAATGCCGTTTGCATTTTGGTGACAGCATTATAAGGTGAGTCATTTTGTTACTGTCTGTAGAGCTGCCATATTTGAAGTTGATAGGGTTAATACGTAGGGCTGAGCATATTCAAGCTGTGGTAGGAGGATATATTTAATACTAGCTGTTCTAGCTTCTGGACAGAAGGACATTAAGGGTTATATCCTTCACCTTCACAATACAAGCTCAGAATGATTTCACCTGTGTCTGCAGAGATGCTATCAGAGGATAGGCTATGCCAGTCATGCAGAATATTGAAAGCTACTTGTTTTTTTCAAACAACATGAATTTATTTAGGATGCAACTGAACACTAAATATTTAGATCATAATGCAGACAAGGTAACCTACATTTCTGAAATCATTACTAGACATTGGGACTGATGGTTATTACTAAGATAGCATAAAGGAGCTTCTTAAATATTTTTAATAGTGGGAGGAATATTTATAAGCATTACAAAGAGAATATTTTACATGGAAATTTCTTTGACATGTATTCATTTGCAAGACAAAATTATGAAAATGTTAAGCAAAGATTAACTTAGCTTTTGAGGATGTAATGAAGTTACTGAAATAGGCTGGCCACAAATCTTTTACAACTGAAAGTTTATATTACAATTCTGGGGAGGCTTTTAAACATTTGCTCAACGTCTTATGACAGACAAATTCTAGCCACCAAACCATCTGAAATTATTTAATGCTGTTACCCACTTATTATTTATTTATTTATTTATTTCTTTTACATTTGTTGACCGGGCTAGTCTAACTGGATGTATGTCCATTTTCAGTAGAGGCTCAGGGAGATAAGCTCCATGACACACAGATAAAATAACAGCAAATATCAAAAGTACCATCAGTTGTATATACAAGGACATTTCTGGTTAACACAGAAATTTTCAGAGGGGACAAAAATCATTACAGTGTAAAATGCAGGTACAAATCAACATGTAGGTAGAGTACATAATGAAAAAAGGGAGGCATACAGGTTATACAACATACAAGTACAGTAAATAATAAAAAGAGGCAGTTTAATGTTTAGTTATAGTAATAATGAGTTTTTTAACAAATAAGTATCCAATGGGATGGAAATAATGAAATACAGAGTGAAAAAGGTAAAGATATTGTTAATAAGGCAGATAGAAGAGTTAATGAAAAGAATATGGTAGGCAGAGCATTTTTTTGATAGAATAGATAACTAGTCAGGTTTAGTACAGGGGCATAACCAGTGGGTTCTGAGGAAAAGTTTCAGTCTGTTTTTGAAGAGTGATATAGAGGAAAGTGAGGAAAGGTCACTGGGTAGGAGATTCCAGAATGTTTCCACAGTCAGTTTCTTGAGCAAATAGCAGTTATTGATGTTAATTTAGTTATTTTGCTGGAAAGTCACTTTTGTAATGTTTTTTTTTTTGGTGGGGGGGGGTAGTAAGGGCACAGCATAAAGGACTGTTCAGCTTATGTCATTGTGAATTCAGTTTTAAAAGTAGCCCATCTCTTTTGTTTGTTTGTTTATTTGTTTGTGTGTATAGTGTATCAATGATTGCTGCAGTTTGCTGATGTGATCATGATGAGTCTTTGGTTATCTTAGCAACAATAGAATATCTTTCTAATGTTTTGTTTCCACCAGATGCTATTTTACCTCTGCAAAAAGGGCTGGGGGAGAATAATGGTCAGAATGTATTACGTTCTCCTTATGTCAGAAGTAAAATTATACAATGACCCCCTATTAATATTCCAAAACGTGCACGCTGATTGGTCAGCGTGCCCATTGTAAATCTGACTTATACTAATGGAAAAGGTCTGGTTGCCCAGACTTTTTCCATTAGTATAAGTCTTGATTTTTTTGTGTTTTTGGTAGCAACAGTGAACGGAAGAGCTCTGTTGCTGTAATCTCGCTATAGCGAGATATCTTAAAAAAAAGCAACGAAGATCTTCCTTTCTCCGTTGCTTTTTTAAAGATATCTCGCTATGTTAAACTCATTTACATAGCGAGACAGCTTTAAAAAAGGGAACGGAGATCTTCCTTTCTCTGTTGCTTCCACACACAGCTCTGATGTACTGTGTAAGCATATGCATGCGCAGTACATCAGAACTGCCGCAGAATACTGGACAGCTGCGGAAGGGCAGCACGGAGGCATTATGCAATGCCATTATTTAAGAAAAGTAAGTTTTTTTTTCTTAAATAATGTCATTGTATAATAGCAATAACCCACTTCTGGGTGTGGGTAATGCTGGATTTACCCACGGTTGTCTTTGTTTGGCCACTCGGGCTTCACCCTCATGACCAAACCACACCAACCGTGAGTAAATCCTGCATTACCCACACCCAGGCGTGGGTTATTGCTTAAATATTCTATAGTTCAGTAAAAATATATATTTTCACTTGTATTGTGCAATGGCCACAATGCTAAATTTTGAAGCAGCTAAAGCTGTGAACTCTTTAAGAAGTGCGCTACGCTAGAATATATGAGGACACTATTCCCCACACGGGCATAATAGATAAACTCTCTCAACTAGGCATCAGTCCGTATATTACCAGATGGGTAGCCAACTGGCTCACTGATAGAACCTGCCTAGTCAAAATAGGGGAAGCAACCTCAAGCAGTAGACCCGTATCGAGTGGCATACCCCAGGGTTCGGTCTTGGGGCCTCTGTTACTTGGGATATACTTTTCTGAGGTACAGGCCAAAACCAGTGGGCTATGGCTGACCAAGTTTGCAGATGACTGCAAGTTGGGAGCTGTCATCAATTCCCCTAGTGACATGGACATCCTCCAAGACTGTCTCACCCAAACAAATGACTGGTGCCAGAAACATAGCCTCAAGCTAAATACAAAAAAAATGCATCATCATCCCCTTTGGGGAGAGAGATGTCCCCACAAATTATCACATTAATAACAACGTTCTAAGCATGCAGTCAGTCGTGAGGGATTTGGACACCCAGATTGATAGCAGCCTGACATTTGATCACCATGTTGCTTCCATTGTATGGAAAGCTTTTTACATGGCCCACCTCATAAGTAAGGGTATCTCATCCAGGGATAAGGAGGTCATAACATCCCTGTATTCTTCCCTTATAAGGCCCATTATTGAGTACAATGCCCTATCTGGCATGTACCTCGCAAAGCACATGCAGTAGCTGGAGACCACATAGGTTCCTCACCAGGAGAATCCAAGGCTTCAAAAATCTACCATATGCAAATAGGCTAAAAGCCCTATGCCTGTACTCTGTTTCATACAGACTCCTCAGAGGTGACCTCTGACTGGCATAGAAGGTGATTTCAGACCCCGCCTTGATGGGACTGCTGCATATCCGCAACTCAAGCTCCACTCAATTAACCCACACGTGGCCTCAACCTGGTCTGTGACATCAATAGAACTTGCCGGCAGGACAGATTTGTGTCCCAGAGACTCGCCCATCTATGAAATAAACTCTCTCTCCACATCAAGAAGAGTACCGCTTTATCCCTTTTTAAGTGCGATCTGGATAACTGGATGGGAAATAGAAAATACATCCATGGGATTCCATCTGTGTCACTGCTAGACAGGGGCATCGGGTGCTGATTTGACTATGCATGGGCTAAACTCTTGGCTAAGCTTATAAGGGCCTCAGGGCTAATAGCCTACTAACTTCCTATGATCCTATGAACTGCAGTCTTAAGTATGTATTTTTTCTGTAATGACATTTTGAATGATAAGAGTATAGATACAGCCTTTCAAAGACTGGACCTAGTGGCTTTACTTTATCTGTCTTTGGTGTCACAGTCTTGACATTTGCATAGTGAGTTCTCCCATAGTGCTTTGCTCTGGCTGTATTCTTTCCTGTGGCTACTTCTGCGTGAAGTCTGAATATTTTCTCGGTCTTTGTATGAGTTTACCTATATGCTCTGATTATCTCCAACACCTCCAAAATATCTTGTAAGTGAAATGGTGGTCTACCAATTGGCCTACAGGTAAGTGTGCAGTGTGTGTGTGCATGTGTGCGTGTGTGCGTGTGTGTGAGTGTGTGAGTTTGTGAGTGTGTGTGTGTGTGTGTGTGTGCGTGTGTGCGAGTGTGCGAGTGTGTGTGAATGTTTGAGTGTGTGTGAGTGTGTGAGTGTGTGTGTAGGTTTGTGCATCTAGTGACATACCTGGCTTATGTGGGACAGTGTCTGTAAGTGTGAATATGTTTAAATCAATGTATCTTGCTACATACCTGACTTGCCTGGGATAGTGTACACCTCACTTTAGACATGGCTTATCAGGAGTACTGTGTGTGTGTGTGTGTGTGTGTGTGTGTGTGTGTGTGTGTGTGTGTGTGTGTGTGTGTGTGTGTGTGTGTGTGTGTGTGTGTGTGAGTGTGTGTGTGTGTGTATGTGTGGGTGTGTGTGTGTGTGTGTGTGTGTGTGTGTGTGTGTGTGTGTGTGTGTGTGTGTGTGTGTGTGTGTGTGTGTGTGTGTGTGTGTGTGTGTGTGTGTGTGTGTGTGTGTGTGGGTGTGTGTGGGTGTGTGTATGTGTGTGTGTGTGTGTGTGAAACATGT
This sequence comes from Protopterus annectens, assembly GCF_019279795.1. Lineage (NCBI taxonomy): Eukaryota > Metazoa > Chordata > Ceratodontiformes > Protopteridae > Protopterus > Protopterus annectens. Next base: position 309,335,076 of record NC_056746.1, on the reverse strand, counting down.
CACTGTTTTTATGTAGACAGGCAGAATATTGCTAGACACATGTAACTTTTCTTGGCAGCAGTAACACACTAGCACACACAAACACATACACACAGTTAATAATTTGGTATTTTTCAAAAATAAGCATAACGTGGAGACCTGTCAGCTCCCACACACCAGGCTGGATAAGTGGATTTTGACACAAACTTAGTACATGCCTTTGCCATGGATCCCACCAAATGTAAAACTGGCCCCACTCATATTGTGCAGATGAGGTTGTTGTACCTTGTGTGGAGGGGCTGGAAATGGTGTGGCCATTCTTTAACTTTACATCTGTAGAAGCATGCCTAGAAAGTTATTACAACTTGTGTGGAGGTCTGAGGACAGTGTGGTCACTATGCTGTGTGGGGTAACATAACAGGGGAGGTGGGACAGCACAGATGACGGGTGGGGCAGCAGCTCTAGGTCTTTAAGTACAAACTGGAAAAATCTGTCTATACCCCTCTGTATAAGTGCAATAGTCTGATGGCTCAAGTTCAGGGCTATCTCTAATTTTTTTACTTGTTTTATTTTTTCCTGCCTTTACCATGTGTGCAGCACATGTCAGAGCAAGAACACAATTCACTGCTTAAGGAAAAAGTGAAAAATGTAGTTTTAGCTGCCTTATAGTGCATAAACATGTTTAGTGGCATTGTGTAGTGGTCAACACTATGGATGGTAATGACTGCACAAATTCCACCAGTTTGCTGACTGTTTCTGTGGCATAAGGTTTAAATATAGTAAGCTAAAAACAAGAAAACAGAGGTAAAGCAGGGTTTGAGTCCCACAGTAAATATTTTTAGTGTGTGTGGGGGGTCATAATGAGTACTTACACAAGTAATATGTGTTTGTTCTTTCCTTTTCCATTTGCAAATTGCCTATCTGAGGGCAAACATGGTTCACTGATTAAGAAAAAAACAGCTCAGTGGCAATGCACAGCTGTCAGCACTATGGACAGTACTGAGTGGAGAAAATACACCTGCTAACCAGCTTTTCTTGTGGCATCAGGTGTAAGTGCAGTGAGTTTATGGTTAGAATAGAGGTGAATCATGGTTCAAATCAACAAACTCTACTTATTTAGTAAGGGTGTCCCACTGTCAGTGCTCCCAAAACTTTGATTATAAAGATACTACTGCATGCAAATAGCTATGTATAGTAGGATGGTTGACAGAAAGGTATTATTACTGCTTGCATACACATACTTTGTAGGTATCACAGGTCATTAATGACTGACATACAAACCACAGTTGATTATATGTTTAACTGTTTAGCATGGCGATAATTAGGGAATAAAAACTGCAGTTTTATAACTCTGATGGATGCAATAGTTACTGACAATCATCTGGAGCCCTCCAATAACCCAATCATAACTGTAAAACAGAATTTATTGAGGTATGTATCATAACTCCAAACTGGGTCTATATTATATAATCGAAAATTCAGTTCAGTGAAAGGCACTTACATCGAAACTACCGTTCATCAAATTCGCTCTTGTGGGGGGCTGCACCCCCACAGCTCCCTGCTAATTATATATACTAACTCCAAGATTGCACTACAGTGAGGAAATGGCAAATTTTCTGACCTTCACTGTACCACGATCTCACTATGAATAGTTCACTGAATGGCATTTCCGATGTAAGTGCTGTTCGCTGAACTAAATTTTCAATTATCTAATATAGACCCCCCCCCTCTCCAAGTTCTATTACTAATGGAAGTCTATCCATTTCCAATATATTGTTAAACATTAATCCTGCATCACAGCTGAGAATACATGAGCCAGGACCTTTTAATATCACACACATACAGGCATAATTGAAGTATAGCACCAGTCACTCTTTCAGCTGTATATCTTTAATGAGCAAGGTTGACAAACCCTTCTTCTTTGCCAAAAAAGTGAAACTCTTCTGTGACTGCTAATGCTGATTTCAAAAACTAAGCAAAAGGTCTGTGTAAAAACTGAAACACACCACCACCACAGGCTACTAAAAATTATGCTCTTCAGAATAAAATGAAAACATTAATTGTTAAGACTTAAAAATGAAATGTAAAGCAATAAAACAAAGCCCTTGTTGATTTGTATATGATAAGCACTTTCACCTAAAAGTCTTCCTCAGATCATAAAGAATCAAGTTTCACAGGGCTAAGATAAATGAATGAAACCTCAATCATGTGGCTAAATCCAAGCCAACACCTTTTTTTCAGACCAATAAGTTCACAGTTAATGAGAGACCTTGAAGGAAACACACCCCCAAGTTGCCAAATAAAGATAATTTCCTTGAAGAAACAGCACATACCAGACTAAGGCAGCCTTGTCAACGCTAATCAATGTTGGTGTTACTTCAGTTCTTTCTTCCCCAGTAAATACTTAGGGTTTATATAACTACTTAGAGCTTGTATAAATAACATCAGTCCTTTTTGAATGAAATTTAACAAATGATCTAGTGGTTCTAATTTCATTATTGAGACAGTCATTAATTAATTTCTTTTGGTTCAAACTGTCAAGCAAAATAAAGGACATAGTGAAAATTGGCTTCTTGTGCTGATAAGAGCAAGCTCCATGGGGTTACTTGTTCAACACCTGGTATTCACAGGTGGTCTACCATCCAAGTATGAACCAGGTCCGACCCTGCTTAGTTTCCAAGGCCAGACAATATCGGGTGCATTCAAGGTGGTATAACCATACAAGCAAAATTTGCTTCTTTGTGAAATAGATATATACCAAGCTAGAACAGCTTATCAATCATTAACCCATGTTGCTATTCCATTGTTCATTTTCCCATTATTAATGGCAAAGGCACATATAGATGTCATCAGTTCCTCTTGGTGAGAACTTCCCAAAGGGCATAATTATTCAAATTCCATTACATAAAGACAAATGTGCAGTCACTAGCTGTTTATCTCAACACAGACTTTCTGTGCCATGAGCCATCCTTCAGCTACTAAAGGGACTTAAAAGAATACCAACATCAAGGAAGTGATTTTCTTTGCTCCTCAGTGTTTAATACTTAATTTGTCTCTGTGCAACATCCTTATGTTGAAAATTATTTTCTTTTCACATTCCTTTGCTAGTAGACCAGCTACAGAGTCCTTGGTGCACTTGTCAACATATGGATATGCACCTTGCATTTAAAATTGGATTAAGTGGTACAAGTTACAACTGCATTAAGGCCCAGACGGCGATCTGCTTGGAGCTTGATAATCCAGTTCACCCTGCATATTTCAGTCCTGTTGCTTATATCTCCACCTCCAGGACCTTCAAAAACACTAACGATGGCTTTAAACATGAAGGAGTGTAGGAATGTAGGGGATACTGAATGACATGATTTACCAAATAATTTTTGTGATCCTTATGCTGGATATCTCTCAGATGGTGCAACACTCTATCCTTGAATTGTTGGTTGGTTTTGCCTACATAATAAGCCGAACACTTTAAACAAGTAGCTAAGTAAACAATATGTTTACTATTACAGGTAGCACTGCATGAAAAATGATATTCCAGTCCCATAATGGGATGTTTGAATAAATTGCTGGTATCTATCACACGGCAGGCTTTACACTTGCCACATTTAAAAGTTCCTTTCTTATTGATAGAACTTTTTCTAGAGAAACCATCTTTTGTACATAATAACCTTTTCAAGTTCTTTTTGTTTTTAAAAATTAATCTTGGCCTCTCTCCCACTATTTCTTTCAGTTTTTCATCTTGGGTCAACACTGGCCAAAACTTCGACAATGTTACATATATGCCTCGAATCATTACTATATGTGAGCACGAGACCAAGGGTTTGCTGTCCTTTGGAACTGTCATTGGACGACCTCTGAGCCTTCCTGTTAGAGAAATAGGGTTGTCCTTTTCATTTTCTTAAGTTTTCTGTTGATTTTGGTTTCATTGAGATGTCTTTAGTTGCATAACATCTCTCCTTTAAATGAAACTCCAATCTAACCTTTTTACATGCATAATTTGTGTCTTTAGTACGCAGTCTTGAGATGCATGTGGCTTGATTCTCCATTATATTCTCTAAAACATGTCCAGGATGCATGCTGTTATTGTGTAAATAATGGTTCCTCCATGTTTCTTTCCTAGGAATTGGTGTCTCTATGCCAGATGTTAGATCCAGTTCTGTCTTCACATCTAAGAAATCAATTCTTTCTTTGGAACTATTAACTGTGAAGTTAAGAAAGTCAGTGGAGTGGTTCAAATAATCTGTGAATAGCATCAATTGTTAATCAACACCTTTCCAGAAAATAAAGATGTCGTCCACAAACGTCCATAGAATATTTTACTTATTTATTTAACATTATTTAACATTAATGTTAAACTAGGTTCACAGAGCCTGTTTTCAGTGGAGGCCGAGGGGGAGAAGATGCATGTCTGTCTTTGAATTTGGGGGAGGAAAGGTGGTACCCAAACCCAAGAAACACAACAGAACACAAACAAACTCCACAGAAGGCACCCCAGCCAGCCGGTGAACCCGGAGAGAACCTCTTGCTGTGGGCGACAATGTTAACCGCATATCAAGTATTTTTTTCATGGATTTCTGTCAGAAAGTACATGCTCTTGCTCCCATTGTGCTAATACAAGGTTCGAAAAACTGTTCGCACAAGGGGTCCCCATGGCTACCCCCCAGCATTGCCAAAAGTATTTCTTCCCATAGATAAAAACATTGCTTTCAAGAATAAGTTCCAAAAGTGTACATATTAGATCAATGTTCACATTCCTATCTCTCGGAATCACTATATTCCTGATGGCTTCAACCCCCGTAGGTACTGGGAATAACTGTGAAGAGGCTAGTGATGTCCATGGTTACCAACAGCATCTCCGAGTAGTCTTCATTACTGTTCATGGTGGAATATAGTGTGCTAAGGAAGTTACCTGTGTCCTTCAATACCATGGTAGCTTGTGGTAACAGTTTCTTCAATTGTTCCTCAACATATATGGATAGGGGTTCTGTAATCCATCCCCTACCTGCTACAATGGGGTGAAGTGGTGGATTTTGTTTATCCTTGCGGATCTTCGGCAAGCCACTTATTGTCGGTACAGTTGGATTAGTAACTTCAAAAAAGTTGTATGTTTCCTTAGTTCACTGATCAGTCATCAGCAACTTGAAGAGATCATCTTTCACATTTGAGACCATTTTTTCAGATCACCACTGTGTGGAAATGTATGCATTCTCTTTTACATAGGTTTGAATACCACCTTGTAGAAATTACTTTTAACAGTGTGTAAGTCCCAGCAAAATATGTGCCAGGTCATCCCATTCTTCCTCTAAAGTCAAGGCTTAAAAGCCAAGCCACTGAGCATTCCAGCATTGACCATTGGATAAAATGTGACCACGTATAGCATCACACATGCTGAAAATCACTGAAGTTTCACATTATAATTGCTGTTTCATAAACTCCCTTCCTCTTTTTTTGGCAATATTTCTCCTTGCTTACCATCCTGCAAATGCACTTGGCATGGCTGTGAGTATTTGTGCACTGGTCATAAAATGCAAGATCACAATTTGTTGGAAACCATTGCTACTTTTGTTGGAAGACCTCTGCAGACATGGCAGGTGATGGGAATGATGGTGCCAAATTCAGGGCACAGAGGTGGGGTGTAGAGGAGTCCAAAACCTTTGTTGCACTCCTGAAGAGCTACAGCCAGAGGCTACTGCAGGGGGACTATACTGGGTGTCAGTACAAGGCTGACGCTTGGAACAGCCTAACCAAGGTTGTCTCTAGTGCGACTGGGATACCACACAAGAAGACTGCAAGCTGGGCGCTGTCTTAAATTCCCCTAGTGATGTGAACATCCTCTAAGAAGGTCTTACACAAACTAAAGACTGGTGCCAGAAACGTGGCCTCAAACTGAATGCAAACAAATGCATCATTATCCCCTTTGGGGAAAATGTCATCCCACTAATTATCGCATTAATAATAATGTAATAAGCATGCAATCAGTTGTGAGGGACTTGGGCACCCAGGTTGCTAGCAACCTGACTTTTGACCACAAAGTTGCCTCCATTGTATGGAAGGCTTTCTACATGACCCACCTCATAAATAAGGGTATTTCAGCCAGGAATAAGGAGGTCATAACATCCCTGTACTCCTCTCTTATCAGACCTATTATCGAGTACAATGTCCCTTTTGGTATGTACCTTGCCAAGCACATGCAGCAGTTGGAGAGACCACAGAGGTTCCTGACCAGAAAAATCCAGGGTCTGAAACACTTATCCTATACAGATAGGCTAAAAGCCCTGTCCCTCTACTCAGTCTCATACAGACTGCTCAGAGGTGACCTGTGTCTGCCATACAAGGCAATTTCAGACCCAGCCTTGATGGAGTTGCTGCATATCCATAAGACAAACTCCACTCATGCAACCTGCATGCAAGGCCTTAACCTGGTCTGTGACATTAATAGAACTTGTTGGCAGGATAGATTTGTGTCCCAAAGACTCTCCCATCTGTGGAATAGACTCCCTCTCCATGTCAAGCAGAGTACCTCTCTAGCCCTCTTTAAGAGGAACCTGGATGACTGGATGGGAAACAGAAAACATATTTTGGGATCCTACCTGTGTCCCTCCTGGACAGGGGAAACAGGTGCTGGCTTTGAGGGAACATGGGTGAAATTCTTGGCTAGGCTTAAAAGGGCCTCCAGGCCAGTAGCCTAGCATCATCCTATGAACCTATGAAAATATGAGAGCAGTGTAGGCACCACTACAGTGAACTTAAGAGAAGCAAACAGGCACACTTGACCAGTGACTGCTAACATCCCCCAGCTGTGATAATATGCAGATCAAGCAACTTGAAATGATATGGAATAGTGTACATAGCCAATAATGGTATGCATAATACTTTCATGTCCCTTCTTCTCTCATTCTCTATTTTACAGCTGCAGAGGAAATTGCAGCGAACAGGGAGGCACATGTTGAAGACTGGTGAGACTCAGAGAGGCAAGGGGTATGTTTGCAGCACAACTGACCCTGACTGTATTAATTATTATGGTTCTATAGATCAGTAGCAACTTCAGTATGCATACCTTAACTGTAACAGCATCCATGCATGCTTTCTCCTGTAGCTGTTGGTGATTGTGTTAGACAAGTGTAGTATTGTATTCAGGTTATGTGGGTTCAATACCCACAACTAACCTTTAGATTCACATTCAACAAATATTATTTTCACAGTTGAAATGCAACAATGTTGACTTTAATGCTGTGTTGTTAACTTACTCTGTAGTATCTTTGAAGGCATTTATGGAATATGCATACATCCTAAGGATTACTTGTAAAAATTCACAATCATTTTTAGGAGTGTGAAAACTCTATTGCTAGGACAATAATAAATGGCTATTTGTTGTAAAAAAAAGAATGAATGTGACATATAGCACTAATCATCTCTTTTCTTTTTTTGTCTCAACCCACCCCTTATCTCATTTTTTGAGGGGGTTACTTGGAATCACACCATTCTAATGTCATACCTTTATGCCAACAAAACAAATGCATTTTATTCAGACAGGTGGGCCAACCACTGCAGCTCAGCCTGCCAACCCTCCACTGGCTGCCACACCAATACCCAGCATATTTAGGATGCAACCTGGCAGTACTGCCTCCACAACCCCTGCCCTACCTGGTCCATCCTTGTCAGATAGCAGTGCCAAAGCTGGTGGCACAGTGATACCCTCTGGGAGTACTGGTGGAGGCTGTGATTATTTCACCCACCAGGAGCTGCCAGGATTGATGTACTATCTAATAGAGAGTGGCCTTGGTGCCCGCATCAGCTGAGTAGAGACATTGAAAAAGACTACCACATCAAGCAGCCTCAAAGACAATTGAGGAAGGGGACAGTGATGACAGTTCAGAGGGTGAGGACTAGATTCTCACTGTTCCCACGCTTGATAGGCATGTGCATCTGTAGCCTCCTACCTATCCCCAATAATGCTGTCCTCCAACCTTTTTGTGCCCATCACCATTCCTGTCTGTCTTGTATGCCCTTTTTGTTTGTGCCTGCCTCCTCATCTACCCTACCCACTTGGCATTCATAGTTTCCTTCTCCAGAATTCCTCTCTTTTTGAAATAAAAAAAAATGGGTATGTGCCCCCCCCCAAAAAAAAATGTCCCTTACATAGCTCTCTATTTCACATATATATCTTCTCAACACACTTGATGTTCATCCAATTAGCTATACAACATCATTGCATTGTTTGTCACCCATTCATGTTGTGGTGACAGTCCAAATTCATCAGATTTTGTCTATATGTGCATATTATTGTTGTGAAGAAGTGGATATTTATGTTTTTCCCAATCTCCTCCTGCAAATGCCTGTATTACTACCCCTTTGTTCATCCTTCTGCTTGCCTCCCCATTTCAACACTTTCCTATCAACCCCATTTTCACATATTTAATCTGTCCAATCTGCCTTTGCATTTTGTCGTCTGCATTTTCTCAGAGTTTGGCATCATGCACAAATGCTGAGCAGTGGTGAATGGCTATTTTTGTCCTATGACAAATCCTGGTGAGTTTTTGCCATCAGCTGCACTAGTCTGGTTAGCTCTGTGCAATATTGCTTAAACTCACTGCACTATGGGAATACAGAGTTAAAGCAGAGTAAAGGCAGTACCTTGAAACAGTTATTCTGACAGTTCTAAGACTGCTGGATCTAACAAAGTGCAAACTCCTAAGTGGAGTGTTGACAAAAATCACAAGACTGCAGAATTTTTTTGCCCATAGCATCAAGGATTTGATTCTAGATGCATCTCACATCATTTCTTAGTGTGATGCTATAAGTCTATGATATGTTTAATCACCCACATCTTAATATTTGCCATAGTTATGAGTTCACATGGAGGCATATTGAATACTGGCCAAAAAGAGTATTTGAAGTGACATCCATCCTCACAGCTATGAGATATTTATCCAACCCTGTTCTGCTTCTCATAAGCCTATTGTCCCTCTCCTAATCCTTTACCCCTATAACAGTCATTTCATGCTATGGCAGGTTAATAATGAGAACACACCAAAAACATGTCCATGAATGTTCCATTACACCAGACATTGTTATCTCTCCTTGTATTCACCACTTCACTCCCACCCCTCTTAATGTATGTGTATCTATTAGGCTGATAGATGTAAAGCTGTTCTCGTGTTTTCTGCATACTGTCATGGCTCTGCTAATGGATAATACCAACATGTTACTTTGAGCCAATAGGTGATCACTACTCCTGTAGTTTGCAAAGTTTCAGAATCTGCTGTAGGATTCCCTTTGTGTCATGTTCAGGTGATGATCAGAAGAATAAACGTACATTTGCATTTATAACCCAGCAGTAGGGGGTGCTGTTAAGGACTGTTTTCAGAGGTCTTTTTCCTGGGTATCTGTTGCCTCTCCATCTGTCTACCCCTTCTACATAAGTATGATATGTCTGCCTATCAAGTAAACTGTAAGGTGGGCTATAGGTGATATAACTGTCAAAAATCAATTCCCTCATGGCACCATTATATTTCAGATGTCCCACATCGTCTTCAAACAGATGTATATGGATGTATTAATTCTTGTCAGTCTATATCTCCTCTATCTTTATCTCATGAAATTCATGCTACAGAACAGGACATATTCTGATTGGAAGACACATCATACCAACACACCATTAGGATGCTCATGAATGTGCCAGGACAGTACCTCCTATGCCCTCTATAGCCCTGTGTCTGTCATCACCTCCTCTGTCTCATCAGAATATACTGTAGCATGTTTAGTAGGATGATGGATACAATGTTCATCTAATTTTATGTGGAAACTGTCTTTACCATGAATAAGCATACTGCCTACACTATTCAGAATATCAGGCCCTCCACAAATACTTAGAACATCTGCTGTGTCATACTAATCATTTTAAAAAATGTACCAGCCATTATAATTTGTAGCAAGCTGCACACATAATTAACTTGTGATTTGCAGTGAGGCTTGCAAAACAGCTACTACTTTAATGTAGTGATTGATAGTCATATTTACTTAGCTAATGGCATCCTAACACTATTTGTAACAAGAGAGAATCATCTAGAGTTAAACCCTAGCTCATCTCTGCTCTGACCAGAAGCTCACTGGTCTTACACCCTGTGCCACAGATAGCGTGTGTGTCTTTTCCACACTCAGTACTGTCCAGAGTGCCATGGCTGTATATCACAGCTGAGCCTGTTTGCAGGAAGGTAGGTGTTCTGCTTTACAGGAAAGGCAAGGCCAACAGTTATTTACATAATAAACTTTGTCCCCAACATGTTAAAGATAGATGACAGCATGCACATCATACTAGCTGTCAACAATGTCTCCATTAACATATCTTGCAAGCCTAACGCATGAAACATTAACAACAAACAGATGTAATTTGCAGTTAACCTCAAGCAGAGCAGTTACTGTATGTCCCTATTTACCCACTGCTTAGCAATGAGCACAAATGGACACTGCTACTTCACAAGACAACATTGAATTCCTGAAATTTGAATCACGCATGCATTAATACTTTGCCATCATCCCTGCAAATCAGTGTCTCAGTGATGCACTTTATGAAGAGGTGTTAAGCATGTCTAATTCTGGTTACTCAGCTGTAATCCTTCATTTCCATGGAAATGCATTCATAAACACAAGAGAAGGGCACAGACATGTGCTTGACTGAACACATACTTTCTGATATTCATATGTGCCCTTCAGCATTACACTTGCAAATGATATATCGGTACTTGAGCCATTGTCAAACAGACTCCAGGATTGCATAGCCTAACTACATTGTTGCATTTGATATGAGTTTATAGTGGCAGTGGGCATTGATCATGCATGATCATATCCCATTGATATTATTAGTAACTTGAACTAAAATAGACATACATCTGAATATGAAGACACAAAACTCCATCATTGTATTACTGGTGTTTTCTAAGTGTGTGTGTGTGTGTGTGTGTGTGTGTGTGTGTGTGTGTGTGTGTGTGTGTGTGTGTGTGTGTGTGTGTGTGTGTGTGTGTGTGTGTGTGTGTGTGTGTGTGTGTGTGTGTGTGTGTGTGTGTGTGTGTGTGTGTGTGTGTGTGTGTCTCATCTACACAAAATCTTGAAAAACAGGTAGCTGTCTGTCTCACTTCTGCAATATTCATTCATAAAAGCTTGCTTGACCTATGTTGCCAGGATGTATTTATAAGTACTTTTGTAAATGGTGCTCACACAGTCCTATCACAAATCCTGGCTTTGTACCCAAATCTCATAACAGTATGTGTTACTTGCAACTTTATTATATCATCTTCTATAACGTGTACTCTGACATTGATAAACTCAGACTTCTGCTGTGGCATGAGCATTAAGTACTGTGTTCTCTAATTTGTGCAACTAGATAGGTAAGGGTTCTAGTCTCACAGCAGTCAACGTGTGTGTGTGTGTGTGTGTGTGTGTGTGTGTGTGTGTGTGTGTGTGTGTGTGTGTGTGTGTGTGTGTGTGTGTGTGTGTCTATGTCTTAGTGAGTGTGTGCATAGTCAGATGAGCATGACTCAAGTAGTATTTAGAAGACACTCATCCGACTCCACGGCAATGTAAAACACAAAAATGTTTAATAAATCCACATCAGGTTACAAACAGCAAGGATTGAGCGCTTTCGTCTCCACCCTGGATACCTCTTCAGAATCAATTAAAACAAGAAAAAGGCGCTACTTTGATATACACACTAATAAATACAATTAGTCACAATTAAGTTAATCACAATTACGTTAATCACAATTAATCAAAATTTATAAACTGTTGTATCTCTAAAGCCCTTAAAGGTGTAACGTGGTAGGTTAAAAATAGGTTAAAAACCACTTGTATCTGCTGTTTTCTTATGTGTTAATTCAGGTATATGATGAAAAGAAAGGAGCAATGTTATTAAAGTGCCATCCACATTCACAATGCCAAATATTTGATATATAAATATGTAAAATGTATAAAATTTATAATTAAATAAGTAAAACAATGGCATGATCGTAACATAGTATTTAAAATGTTATAATACAATTTTGAATGTGTGTACATCTATACTAGTAAGAATAAATATAATTATAAATGTAAATAAATATAACTATTGTATGTATATATATATATATATATATATATATATATATGTATATGTATGTTAAAACATAATATATAAATATATAAATTACATACTAATATAACTAGTATCTAACGTAAATAAATTACTATAAAAAATATATATGCACATGATAGTAGTAATTAACATATATCCCATAAGAATCAATAATGATTATATATAAAACTAAGGTGATGTACAGAATAGTATCAAATACATAGTTAATGTATGAAACAATGTAATGTTGTAAAATGACAAGATGGTATAAAAAGATGGTGTAAAATATGTGCAAAAGGTTGTGAGTATATATAATATATATGTTGAATAAATAATATGTGTAAAAATATAAAATAATTAAGTAATAAAACCGTGTATGAAAAAAGTTGAAAAGTAAACTCCTAGTACAATCCTATGCTCAGGTGGTGGGGGACTACCGACGCAATAGATGATAAATACAACTATAGGGGAAGTGGATTTGAATCTTGATCTTGTTTCACAATGTTCTTATATAGATAATGAAGGTGGAAGTGAGCAAGTTAATTCTATTATTTGTTCATCCAATGACTTTATTATTTTTAATTTTACAGGAATGGTGATTGATGACACTTTTTTAAAACTTTTTACTAAAGGTTTTACTTTTGTGCCATACCAAATACCCAGTATTAGTAATATTTTACTGGATATAAAACTTTTTACAAGAAGGTTGAATTTCTCAGTCATTTTTAAAGATACAGAATGCGTAAATGAGTCTAGGTGTTTAAAAAGACGTAGTACTTATAACCCACCACTTCAACACGACATTCAGAGTTTTGAGAATGTCCTCTGCAGTGTTATTAGAAGCAACTATCCTCGAAGCAATAACACAAAGGTGACTAATTTAACTTATGAAGAAAAGGAGCTTCTTAAATTACTAAACGAGAATAACAAAGTTAGAATTATGAAACCTGACAAGGGGGGAGGCATGGTCATCATGGACCAATGGGATTATACCAGAAGAATGCTGAATATACTCAATAACAGTAAGAGTTATACTACGGTATCAAAAAATGAAATAAATATTTCTTACCAAAAAATAGATTACATTATAGAGGACAATTTACTGCAATGCCTTTATGATAAGGACCTATACAAATTTTTTAAAGTTAGCAAACCAGTTATACCAGCGATCTTCGGCATCCCCAAAATTCACAAATGTGTAAATGATCCCCCCATGAGACCTATCGTGTCAGCACTAGGCTCAAAAACACAACCATTAGCAATATACATCGACATTAAGTTAAAAGGATATCACTTGAAATACCAGCACATATTAATTGATTCATGGGACTTACTAAAAAAAATAAACAATGAGAGTTACAATGACAAGATTATTTTTATAACTATTGATGTCAAAGATCTTTTTACGGTGATACTCCATGTAAATGGTTTAGAATGGTTTGAGAAAACACTTATAGAAATGGACTTTTTAGAACCCGAAGAATTCCGTATTATACTTGAAAACATGGAATTGATACTGAGGAATAACTATATTTACTTTCAGGGAGAATATTATCACCCAATTGAAGGGGTAGCAATGGGAGCAGCAAGTGCTCGCATTTATGCAAATATTGTCATGCTTTACTGGGAAAAGAACTATGTTTTCACATCAGAATATTACCAGCGTATACATAGCTACTATAGATTTTTGGATGATATTCTTATTTTATGGAAAGGTTCTGAAAAAGATATTTATAATTTTATTGAATACATTAATAAGAGTACATCATTCCTTAGTTTTACACATGAGGTTCAAAAGAATGTTATTCACTACTTGGATGTTAAATTAATGAAAGATGAAATAACAAAAAGATACACATCTGCTATTTATCGGAAAGAGAATTTCTCAAATGCATATTTACATTTCGAAAGTGATCACCCTCTTGTATTGAAAAATAATGTTGTAAAAGGACAGATGATTAGGGTTTCTAGAATGACAAGTGAAGAGGAAGAGTTTTTAAAAGAATTAAATACACTGAATAACATGTTTTTACAAAGAGGTTATCCATGTTATTTGATTGATGACACAAAAAAGTGGATAATAACACATAGGAGCACTAGATATGCCCCACTACTAAGTTGTGGTTTACCGAACAGTAACACACTAATTAGTAACGAGACTAACACGTCAGATAATGGAGGGAGAAATGGGAGTCAAATGAAAAACACTCCATATTTGACCCTAACCTACCACAACAATATTGAATGGCTCAGGAGATGTATTAACAGTGTATGGGAAATGTTCAAAGCAATGCCTACGAGAGTGACGTTTTTTAAGAATAAATTAACCTACAGTTATAGGAGAAATAATAATTTAAAAAATACATTAGAATATGGAAAGGATGGACCTAGCTATGGTAGTTATTCTACTACTAGTAACAAGAGGGGGACTTTTAGGTGTAACAGATGTCCTCAATGTCCCTTTATAGCAGGTGAGAAGTCGATAAATCTGCCTAGTTTACGAACTACCCTAAAAGCAAGTAAATACAGTAGTTGTTACACAAAAGACCTGGTTTACTTGGCATATTGCAAATTCTGTTGGTGCTTCTACGTAGGGAAAACAGAGAGACACCTACGTAGAAGAATATATGAACACATCAGAGATATTAATCGTAAGAATGTAAACAATGCATTATATAGGCATTCTATTATATGTTCTAATGCCAATTTTAAATTCTGGGTCCTGGAAATTGTTGAGCCTCCTGATAGAGAGGGGCAATTGGGAAACTAAACTGGCATATAGGGAAATGATATGGCAGCTTAGATTAGATGCGTGCAATGGAAAAGGGCTGAATGATTGTATATCTATTACACCTGCATTAAAATTATTGGCTTCTGATCCAAAGAAACATACCTATACACTATAATACCACTTTTCCTCCTTTTGTACTAGGAGGTTACTTTTCAACTTTTTTCATACACGGTTTTATTACTTAATTATTTTATATTTTTTACACACATTATTTATTCAACATATATATTATATATACTCACAACATTTTGCACATATTTTACACCATCTTTTTATACCATCTTGTCATTTTACAACATTACATTGTTTATTACATTAACTATTTATTTGATACTATTCTGTACATCACCTTAGTTTTAAATATAATCATTATTGATTCTTATGGGATATATGTTAATTACTACTATCATGTGCATATATATTTTTTATAGTAATTTATTTACGTTAGATGCTAGTTATATTAGTATGTAATTTATATATTTATATATTATGTTTTAACATACATATATATATATATATATATATATATATATATATATATATATACATGTAAATTTATCTACATGACTATCCATTCATCTATACATATATATATATATATATATATATATATATATATATATATATATATATATATATATATACATACATACAATAGTTATATTTATTTACATTTATAATTATATTTATTCTTACTAGTATAGATGTACACACATTCAAAATTGTATTATAACATTTTAAATACTATGTTATGATCATGCCATTGTTTTACTTATTTAATTATAAATTTTATACATTTTACATATTTATATATCAAATATTTGGCATTGTGAATGTGGATGGCACTTTAATAACACTGCTCCTTTCTTTTCATCATATACCTGAATTAACACATAAGAAAACAGCAGATACGAGTGGTTTTTAACCTATTTTTAACCTACCACGTTACACCTTTAAGGGCTTTAGAGATACAACAGTTTATAAATCTGGATTAATTGTGATTAACGTAATTGTGATTAACTTAATTGTGACTAATTGTATTTATTAGTGTGTATATAAAAGTAGCGCCTTTTTCTTGTTTTAATTGATTCTGAAGAGGTCTCCAGGGTGGAGACGAAAGCACTTAATCCTTGCTGTTTGTAACCTGATGTGGATTTATTAAACATTTTTGTGTTTTACATTGCCGTGGAGTCGGATGATTGCTTTTCCACCATTGGATTTCCTGTTGGATCTGCTTGCTGGTTTTTGTATTTGTGGTCTTTTGGCTTGTTTATTTAGAAGACACTGTTACATGACTCCACAGCAATTTCAAACAGCCCTCCCAATATTCTCTACTCAGCATAGACTGATGATGCCATCTTCTATAAAGTGCACTCTAACAGTGTTTACATCAGACTTCTGTGGTGGTGTGAGTGTTAAATACTGTGTTCTCTAGCTTGTGTAACTTGATATATAAGGATTTTAATCTCAGAACAGTTGAATTGTATGTTTGCCTTCCTTCAACTATCAGTCTGAAGACTATTTTACACCAGGATGTGAGCCCACAGCCATCAGTCCTCCCAACCTCTTCTTCTCAGCATATAGTGATTATGTCATCCTCTATAAAGTGCATTCTGACACTGTTAAAGTCAGACTTTTGTGGTGGCATTAGTGTTAAGTACTGTCTTCTCTAGCTTGTGTAAATAAATAGGTAGGGAGTTCTAATCCCACAACAGTGTGAAATTAGGGAGGTGTGTGTGTGTTCCTTAAACTATCAGTCTGGATACAATTTTACTTTGGGATGTGAGTTGCAGCTATGCCATTCACTCCTCCAAACATCTTCTCAGCATACAATGATGATATCCTCTATAAAGTGCACTCTGCTAGAATGTAAGTTAGACTTCTACAGTGGTACTAGTTTTTTTGTGTATGGAATCCAGCTTGTATACCCTGAAGTAAAGATGTTTGAATCTGACCTCAATCAACTTTGACCTCAATCAACTTGCATGTGGTGGTATATTACAGGCATTGTATGATGTTTTGAATCTCTTCTCATTTGACTCCCACTCAAGAAAACCTTTTGCATAGCTCCTTGAATCCAACATCCTCTTTTTCCATCTGTTCACATAACATCCTTTCTTTGGAACAGGGGCGGCTCGTGGCATAGGGCTGCCGGACTGCAGCCCCCTCAAAAATAAAAAAGAAAGAAACATGAGAAAGAAAAATGAAAAATAAAAAAAAAATTATTTTTTCAAAATTCGTGGACTTCTATGCGCATGCTCAAGGCAGTCCGGCCGTCCCCATAGGGGGACACAAGGAGACGTCTGTGCACTTTTACAGTGCACAGACTCACCAGGATTATGGGTCGCGTCTGGACTGCAAGAGCAGCAGCAGGGACTCGGGACAGAGCATTAGGGATCTCGTCGGTCGTCGGGCAGGAGCATTAGGATCTCGCGGGTCTTTCAGTATTGCGCGGGAAGGATGTACGTTAGCTGGATGTATTCAGGTAAGGTGCCTGCTTGTGCTTTACTGGAGTTTGTGTATGGTGCTTGTGCTTTACTGGAGTTTGTGTATGGTGCTTGTGCTTTACTGGTGTGTGTGTGTGTGTGTGTGTGTGAAAATGCCCCAGGTGCTTATGGTGGTGTGGTAGGGAATGCCTCAGGCTTGAACCCTGTACCCTGTATGCAGGTGTTAAAGACTTGAGTTCCCTACCCACCACCATTTGTAAAAAAATTTCAGATGTTTGCCTCATATTCGATCTGATCTGTTCCTCATAATATCTGTGGTTTGTAAATGTTGCAATGCTTGATATTTGATGGTGTAGTAGTAGCATTGTTGCCTCACAGCTGCAGGTTCTTGGGTTTGATTCTTGGCTGGGGTTCCTTCTTTGTGGGGTCTGTATCTTCTCCC
Organism: Protopterus annectens; assembly: GCF_019279795.1. NCBI lineage: Eukaryota > Metazoa > Chordata > Ceratodontiformes > Protopteridae > Protopterus > Protopterus annectens. Next base: position 309,317,311 of record NC_056746.1, on the reverse strand, counting down.
TGTGTTTGTGTGGGTTTGCTTTTGTGTCCTCCCATGTTACAAAGACATGTCTGCATTATTTCTTACTGGGCCTCTACTGAAAATTGTTTATTTGTTCCAAGTCAGACTGTCCTGATTAAAAAATGTTAAATAAAATTGACAGGCATTTGAATTTCAGACTTAAGGGTTTCTGAATGCTTAATTCCTTGCGTATTTGATGGTGCAGTGGTAGTATTGTTGCCTCACAGCTATAGGTTTTCTGGTTTGATTCTTGGTTGGGGTGGCTTCTGTGTGGAGTCTGCATCTCCTCCATGTGTTTGTGTGGATTTGCTCTGGTGCCCTGCCAATTTACAAAGACGTGTCTGCAGTTTTAATCCCTGCTGAAAATTGGTTTTGTTCTGGCCGCAGTAAAATTGACAGGCATTTGAATTTCAGACTTCAGGTTTCTGAATGTTTAATTCCTTGCATAATTGATGGTGCGGTGGTAGTATTGTTGCCTCACAGCTATAGGTTTTCTGGTTTGATTCTTGGTTGGGGTGGCTTCTGTTTGGAGTGTGCATCTCCTGCCTGTGTTTGTGTGGATTTGCTCTGGTGCCCTGCCATTTTACAAAGATGTGTCTGCAGTTTTAATCCCTCGTCTCTGCTGAAAATTGTTTTTGTTCTGTCCGCAGTAAAATTGACAGGCATTTGAATTTCAGACTTCAGGTTTCTGAATGTTTAATTCCTTGCATAATTGATGGTGCGGTGGTAGTATTGTTGCCTCACAGCTATAGGTTTTCTGGTTTGATTCTTGGTTGGGGTGGCTTCTGTTTGGAGTCTGCATCTCCTGCCTGTGTTTGTGTGGATTTGCTCTGGTGCCCTGCCATTTTACAAAGATGTGTCTGCAGTTTTAATCCCTGCGTCTCTGCTGAAAATTGTTTTTGTTCTGTCCGCAGTAAAATTGACAGGCATTTGAATTTCAGACTTCAGGTTTCTGAATGTTTAATTCCTTGCATAATTGATGGTGCAGTGATAGTATTGTTGCCTCACAGCTATAGGTTTTCTGGTTTGATTCTTGGTTGGGGTGGCTTCTGTCTGCATCTCCTCCTTGTATTTGTGTGGATTTGCTCTGGTGCCCTGCCATTTTACAAAGACGTGTCTGCAGTATTAATCCCTCGTCTCTGCTGAAAATTGTTTTGTTCTGTCCGCAGTAAAATTGACAGGCATTTGAATTTCAGACTTCAGGTTTCTGAATGTTTAATTCCTTGCATAATTGATGGTGCAGTGATAGTATTGTTGCCTCACAGCTATAGGTTTTCTGGTTTGATTCTTGGTTGGGGTGGCTTCTGTCTGCATCTCCTCCCTGTATTTGTGTGGATTTGCTCTGGTGCCTGCCATTTTACAAAGACGTGTCTGCAGTATTAATCCCTCGTCTCTGCTGAAAATTGTTTTGTTCTGTCCGCAGTAAAATTGACAGGCATTTGAATTTCAGACTTCAGGTTTCTGAATGTTTAATTCCTTGCATAATTGATGGTGCGGTGGTAGTATTGTTGCCTCACAGCTATAGGTTTTCTGGTTTGATTCTTGGTTGGGGTGGCTTCTGTGTGGAGTGTGCATCTCCTGCCTGTGTTTGTGTGGATTTGCTCTGGTGCCCTGCCATTTTACAAAGATGTGTCTGCAGTTTTAATCCCTCGTCTCTGCTGAAAATTGTTTTTGTTCTGTCCGCAGTAAAATTGACCGGCATTTGAATTTCCAACTTCATGTTCTTCAGAATACATAGTAGCACAACCTTTTTTTTTTGGCAATTTTGAAGTTTATAAGATGAATATTTTAAATTTGTCCCTATTTTTGGGACTGTATTCCCCCATTATTGGCTTCGTCCAGGTTTTTGTGCTAAGGTTGACAGCTATGGCAAGAACTGAATTCACTGAATATGTTTGAGGGCTGTATTCCCTCATTACTGGGTTTGTCCAGGTGTTTTGTACTAAGAGGTTGACAGCTATGGTGAGAACTGAATCCACTAAATGATAGCCATTTAAGTTTCAGTCTTCCTCTTTTTAACAAAGCAGCTGATGTGGCGTAGTGGTATGTTACTCTGCCTGTTTTTGCTCAGGGACCTTGGCAGTAAAATATATGGTGGCAACACAACATTTTATTCTAGCAACTTTCCAAGATTATACAAGCAATGTTTAATGTGTCCCTGTTTTTGGGCTTTTGACCCCCAATACATTTTGGCTTTTTCCAGTTTTCTTGAGCTGCGAAGTTGAGATGCAGTTGAGTATTGAGTAGATTTTACAAGGAACTGAGAGCTGCAGGGGAATAGAAGTTTAGTGATTTGCCAAGTTAATACTATAGCACAACAGGCTGTGTACTTGCTTTTGATGCAGAAGGTTTTGGGTTCTACTCCCACAAGGGGTAGATGCTGCCGTTACTGAGAATGTTCTCCTTGGTGAAGATACTAACTATGAGTTCGTTATCAGTTTGCCATCCATTTCCTCTTGCAATATTATTACTAGCTTATCATTTTTTAATGTAATATAGACAATTTATTCCTGAGGGGCAACAGACACTTTATTTTTCGATGAAACCATGAAATATAAAGGTGATTGCTAGCAGCAACCACTTCGTTAGTTACAGATTTCTTTAATGTGGAATTATTTAGATGACTGACTTCAGAGATTGTGCATATTTACTGATAATGGACTGTAGAATTGTGCATATTTACTGATAAAGGTGGACTGTAGAATTGTGCATATTTACTGATAATGGTGGACTGTGGAATTGTGCATATTTACTGATAATGGTGGACTGTGGAATTGTGCATGGTGGACTGTGGAATTGTGTATATTTACTAATAATGGTGGACTGTGGAAGTCTGAGTAGACTTTTTTATGATAAATGTTCTCAACTGGGCAGTTTTGCCATTATGGGTGCATATGGTTTGTTTCATTGCTTACTGGAAAAAATGTTCAAAACAAATTTAAAACATCCTGTAACAAGTGTACTGTATTGTACAAGGAATATAATTTTAGTACAATGAGGAAGGTGTATCAAAGAGCACATGTATGTTTCATATGCAAGGAGCCTATGATTCGAAAACAGCCCAAAATTAATCTTTATCTGCCACTGGCAAAATGTATTATCCTTGAATGTGGGTTTCAATGCTGTTTCAATGAATGTGAGTTTCAAGGGCAGAGAAGTTTTAATGCTAAGTTTTCATTGTGAGACTGCATTGCTTTGTTTAACAGATGACTTAGTGTTTGTGCTGTAAAATACAAAATAAAACTTTCAAATGAAGTCCAACTCATCATAGAAGTAAAGCAGTATGCACATTAGTGTTTATGGTAAATGGAGTGAAATAGCCAAGTATAATGGTTCATTGGAATGGCTGCAGAGGCTCCATTCAACCATTATTTTGTCAGGGGGAAGGGCAGCAAACTCAGACAGGCCCAGCTGAACTATACCTCCCAACTGTCCAGATTTTCAAAGAATGAATAGATTTTTGCTTCTTATTTTTGGTTTGTTCATAAAATTTGTAGTTTTAATTCCTAAATGATTTGCCAGAAGTCACTCTAAGTTTCAGACTTCATAACCTTCAGAAAAATGCATGTTAAAGTAAGAGCTGTTCTATCAACTGTCTCAATTTATACAAGAGCAATTTTTAGTACTGTTTATATGTACCCCCAATATATTTGGCCTTGTTCAGATTTACTGCATTAACAGGTTGAGAGGTACATGCAAATAAATTGCTTTATAGAATTAGGCATAGCCAACCTCTCAACTGTCCCCAATTTTTGGCTCAAAATGTTGCTCTTCCCCCTTATAATCCCTCCAAAATAGCAATTTTGGAAGAAAACATGGAGGGTTTACAATTAAGAAATAACTGTAATAATCAAAGTTATAGATTACTTGAAATGCATGTAGATTCTTTTATATTTTGTCAGCTGCTCAAGGTAGCAGTAGATTCTTTTATATTTTGTCAGCTGCTCAAGGTAGCAGTACTAATATTAAAGTGTCCCTTCTTTGACAGGTAGCAGCTGTATTGTGTGTCTATTTTATATTTTTGCATCACGTTTTGTCCATTTTTCATAAAATTGTGTTTTTGGCAAATTAGTGACATCACTAAAGACTGAAGTTAGAAAATGACAGACATTTGAGTTTCAGATTTTATACCCTTCAGAAAATTCATACTAATGCAAGACCTATTCTATTATCTTTCTAAGTTTATTAGAGCAATATTTAAAAATTGTCCTTATTGTTGGGCCTTTGTCCCACTTCTGTGTATGGCTTTGTCCAGATTTCTTGCTCTTGAGGTTGAGAGGTATGACAAATGTGTCAGGGCCATCACAGTCAGCCAGAGAGATTTCAAATTGTGACATGCTTGTTGCACCCCACTCCCCATGTAGTGACTCTGGATGTGTCCAAGCAAGGCAAGGAGTAGTTGTATCTACCTTGGATGGGGAGGACACACTGCATAAGTACTACAGTGGCTTTTCATCTGTCCTTGATTTTGCAGAATGGTCTGGTTTCTGTCATATTTTTGTACTGTTGATTTATGCTTATTACTCAAAGTGCCTGTTGCTCTGTGTTTTAAGTAGCAATGCTTTAATGACCATAAGGTAAGCTTGTCTGAGACCATAAGATGCAAGTAAGCTTTAATAAGCATACTGTTAAAGAATTGCCAACATTGAGAGCCTTTCTGTTGTTGCCATGCAGAGAATACTTGACTAGATAATGTATAAGCCTTGGGTATTAAAGGACAGGATTCCATTATTTTAAAAGCTCATTACACTTGTTGGAGACTTCCAGTCATCTCTACAGACTTTACCCGTAAACTAAACAGAATGCCAATCATGTGTGGTCCATAACCTGTACAGTAATCCTTTAAGCAATGTATCTTGAGCTTGTTTCTTGTTTGCTTTTCATTTTTTACTTTTATCATGTTTTCCCCATGAAACAAGTTGTCAGGCAGCAGGTCTTTTTGGATAAGAAACATTTTTACAAGTGGGGGCATCACATAGATTTCTACTTTCAGCATGTTACTTGGTACTTTAATAAAGCTGAATATATTATAATTAGGACTGCAGTGCAAGGAGAAGTGGTTTGAGTTGAGTGCTTCTGGTTTTTCTTATACTTGATTTTGACTGGCATTCCAGTAATGTATTTAAAAAGTAATTTATTTTTTCATGCCTCACAACCTTTTGTTTCCATCTAGATATTAAGTAAGCTGTCAAGCAGCCAATGCATTGAAATATTTTTATTCTTCTACACTTATTTTTGTCTTGATTGGACTTTCATAATGATGGTTTGCCACCCAGGGCAGCGTATTTAATTAAAGTTAGTTTTTTGTGGTTTTGTGCATAGCCCCTCCCCTTTCTGGTTGACCACACCCCTCCCCTTGACCCCACCCATTCAGCTGTCTCCTGCAGCCCCGCTGTGATTTGAAGTCACCAGCCGCCACTGCTTTGGAACACTGAGAATGTCATCATCTCAATGATGCATGCACACATCATGAAACACAGCCCATCCATGACCCTCTACAAGCCATCTCCAGACCACTACATGTGTGATTGCTAATTCACTCATGTGGTGGTATCCATGTTCCATATGGACAGAGGCAGTCTGTAATAAAATCAGACACATATGCACATACCACTACTATCGTCCCTCACCTAAAAATAGTGATTTGGGTCAAATGGGATAATAATGGGTAGGTTTATTTGGGCTCTTGACTGTTAGCCTAGTAATTGTCCTATGACCCTATGAGCATTCCACATGTCAATGTTATTGTCATCCATATGTGCTATATTAAGGTGTGGATGTACTGTAGTCCTACAACAGTGTATTCCAATCTGGGATATGAGCTACTGTATTGGTTTCTGCTGTTGCCATTGGTCACATGTTCCTTCCATAACAGCTATATTAACATGCATCCTGAGGACTGTTGACATGGGATGATGCTATGTATATTGTTGCTTACTAAGGTATGCATTGTTGTAGTGGAGTATATCCATATTCTACACAGTTCTCATTCAACCGTCACAGTGACAGCTGCAGTATAGCACAGGTGTGCATGTGTATACTAGCATCTGGTAATGTTATCTGACATACATCAGTACTATGTCATAGTGATCACACGGGCACATATGCCTGGGTTCATCAACATGTAATGCTGTTATACACACAGACATATGACATTTTGAGATTCACTTGCAACCTTGGTGAATTCATCGTATGTACTATTGTGATGCTACTCACAAGGATTATACAGGTGTTCCCCAGGTGTTCCTATTAAATTGTGGAAACTATAAAACTTCGAGCACTACAAGATCAAACTTGTATGTTTGAAGTTTTAGAATTTCGAACAACGTAAAAAAAAAAATAAAAGACAACAAAAAGAAGCTAACTCTTGTAAGCAGGGGGGCAAGCCCCCCTGCACCCCATACCCTCACTCTTTAAATATACCAACTCCGAGATTGCACTACAGTGCGGTAAAGGTAAATCTTTCCTTTCTGCACTGTATTGCGATCTCGGAGTTGGTATATTTAAAGAGCGGGGGGTGTGAGGGTCACAGCCCCCCACCTGGGGTGTGCAGGGGTGCTTGCCCCCCTGCTTACAAGAGTTAGTTTCTTTTCTTTTCTTTTTTTTTTTTCCTTTACTTAATCGAAGATTTGAAACTTCAAACATAAGGTTTCAACCTTATGGTGTTCGGAGTTTCAGAAATTTGATAATGTAATAGGAACCCATTCCCCAGCAGCACTGTGTGACTGTCAGCATTTGTGTCATTAACTGTTATGCATGAACCACATCCACCTCACTTGTAATGTGTCCATATATGGTGTCAGGGCCCTCACCCACACATATCCACTGATAAACATATAAGCGTATGATGTACAACTGATGTAATGCCGTGTAATAGGCAGAGCTGAATGACTGTGTTAACAGTTTCACTGTGTTGCATGTGATTCATACGCAATATTTTGTTTGGATGTTTTATATATATATATATATATATATATATATATATATATATAGCTTGAAGCTCAATTGTAGCTAGCATAGGTACAACTATAGTGTGACTCTATTGTGTCTTGGACATGCCATTACATAACTTCAGTATTACCATTTCATGGTTTGCATGAATACAGATGGATGGATGTTAGGATTTCATGGTAGTATAATATTTTCACTGGCAATTTCAGGGGGAGAATGATCATGCAGCAGGTGTTGAGGTTTGCATGTACTTATACATTGTGCTCCATGTATTGTTTGATATGCATAAAATATTACAATGACAGCTTCCTCGATCATTGATACTTGACTTTGCACTGCTGTAATTTCTGTGCACGTGGGTATAGTTGACGTATTACCATCAGTCTCACATACTGCTGTACCATTCATTATCACAGACCACTTCTTAATTTGCACATCAATTGCAGATGCTTCAGACAATATCCATTGCTATTACATGTGGCAGATGCATGCAATACTCAGCTGGGTGCAGTGAATCCACTCATAAAAGTGTGGTGTTTGTATGTGCTGTTATCTGTATGGCCGATACCTATGTCAGTCAGGGGAAACTTTAGTCAAGTGTATCTCATTTGGTACAGTGAGCTCTCACACATGTGGTAGATCATATAGAACTATTCTATGGGATGCATAACCAGTAGGATTTGACAGTGCTGACTTTCCTTCAAGCTTTTCTACTAGGTGCATTTATGATACATCTTTCTGTGTTGTACCCAGTAAATACACAGCTCAGTGACAACATTGATGGCATGTCTTTGATTCGTGCAGAGGGGATTGTGGCTTATGTGTCATGCAGACCTCTCAACTCACCAGGTCTGCACCTGATTTCAACTCCAGGTTTAACACTGTCCCTCTTAACCCCTCCAAAAAGTGGTCACTTTTGGGGAAGGGTTGGTGATTACCCCCTTATTACTGACAATCATTACAGTTATACATGTCAGTTACCGCAGAACATGTATAATAAGTTACAGTCATATAGCCTGTCAATGCCACAGGTTAATGGTCATAATAGTTTGATTGTGCCTGTTTCATTTTACATTTGTCCAGGAGTCTTTTGCTATTTGTCCCTGTTTGGTTGAAAGCTATAGTAACATGCCAGTCATATTCAAGCAAGTCATTTTGCAGATCTTCAGAGCATCCACATACCCCTTATTGTATCTCCTGTTCTTGCTATATGTCTTCTCCAGCGAGCATGTCAGTGATGTTTATATCACAACCATTCACTTCCATTGACATGTAACCTTGTGTGATCATCACATATATACTATCAAGTGTGTTTATACCATAATATACTCACTCAAGAGGTGTAAACAGTAGTACATACTGTGCTCTGGGCATATGTGCATGATGTTATCCTTCTGACTTGTCTTGGAAGTGTACATACATACACACATCCTATCTTGGGAACATTTCCATATTTACATGCCCTTTTCCTCTTTATTCATTCCTATCGTTCATGTCTGTGCACATTTTCATCAGCACACTTTCCCAGCCCAGTGTACCTTTCCTTGTAGTTGTCCTTGTTGTTTACACTCCCCACCCATTGCTTCATTCTGCAAATAATTGTTTTAGTGTACATGGATCTATGTTTGGCTGTCTAAAGAAAATATCATTGAATGGCTAAATATCATAAGTACAACATCAAAACAGTAAATTACCGAACACATCCTACTTCGAAAATTAATTCATTGAATGGCCATAGATGGCCAACAACCAGGAAGTACCACAATGCATAAGGTAAGTGAAGGAAGCCTTTTAAATTTGCCCTATTCGCCACTGTAGTGTGATCTCATAGTTGGTATATACAGTTAATGGGGGTGTAGAGGTGTAGCGGCGAAGCCCCCCACCTTGGTTGGCTGCCTTCATGATGTTGGCCAACTATGGCCATTCGATGAATTTATTTTTGAAGTAAGATGGGTTCGATAATTTACTGTTTCAATGTTGTACACAAAATATTTAGCCATTCAATGATATTTCTTTTGATAGCCGAACATAGACTCAGTACACTTTTTTTTCTGAGTTGTTACTGTTATTACTACAGTATTTTCAGCCCTGGTAGTCTTTGTGGCTGTCTGCACAATCTCACAGAGCAAGTTTGCCTGTAGGCAAACTTGATTGCTTCTTTTTTCTGTGCTCATGCTGCTCTGTACACTTTTCAGGCCAGCAACACTATTGCTGACCACAAAACCTTGCTTATGTTTGTATACGCACGATGAGCAGCATGAATATACAGTTAGCATTGCTGCTCATCCTGCTAACACGTAAGCCTTCATGGAGTTTACTGAAATCCTAGGAGTATCTTATCAGCTTGCTTTTTTTTTCCTTTAAGGCTTAGCAATGTTTATGCATGCCTGCTGTTAGCGTCCTATCAGTATTATCTATATAAATAGTATACAGGAATCACAGTTCACTAAATAGACTCAACCATAAGATAAACAGCTGTAACATTTCCTTTACCTCAATATTTTTTTCATAATTTAGTGCTACAGTGTAGGGACTCACACTAATAAATCTATATTTGTGATAAAAACCCAAGCTTAGGTCACCTCCGGGGAGGAATCAGCACCTAATAGCAGCTGCCACAATGTCTCTTTCTGTTCCAATTTGTTATTAATGTCACCCTTCAACACTCCCTTGTCTATTTTATCCAATACAAAAAATTCAAACTTTTTAAAGTTGTTACACACCAAAGCATGTCTTGCTAATGAATTGTTAGTAACTTAGAATTTGTTAATAACAAATTGGAACAGAAAGAGACATTGTGGCAGCTGCTATTAGGTGCTGATTCCTCCCCGGGACTAAACGACACAATCAATATTAAATGTTTTTTATTATACAGATAGTAAAGTCAGTATCAATTGCATTATTTATTAGGTATATAAGTAGATTAGATAGTTTTATTCTAATGTTGAATTTAGTAGTTATTAGGTAATTTACATATACATTTGTCACAGACTAGTTGAAGTTTATTTTCAGATTAATCAAAAAAGTATAGTACTCTCAAAAAAAGTACAGTATTTCTTAAATTAGAGAGAATTTACGATCATTATTGAGACATGTGACACATTGACATTTGAGATAGAATTCATTATTAACAAGATTCACATTTTGAGAAACTGGATATAAACAACAACAGTTTTATTATTATTACTTTTTATTTTTTATTTTTTATTTTCTAATAAGTATGTATTATGTAAATCTCAACTAAAAAACTTTTTAAAAGTAGTGTTGAATAGTTAGAATATAAAATGATTGTAATGACGTTGACACAATAATATAATGAATTTAGAATGATTTTCTTACTTTAATATGCTGTAATAGATAAAACAGAGACACTAATTATATGTGTGACCTATTTTACATCATATCCTGTTATGTATAAAAAACGGGAACATGGGAGAGTTCCCGTTTTTCTGATGAAGTCTATGGTTTAAAATAAAGTGGAAGAAAGCGCTAAAACTTATTTACTCGAATTGTCATCTTTTGTTGCAAAAGTTCGAGCCGTTTGGTCTGTGGTTCTGAAACCATAAACATCTCAGAAACAAAGAATCATACTCCTTTATATTTTTGGGAGTGGGAGGGATAAAGATGTATAGAATTTTAATATTATCCCTAAGTGAGTGATTTTACCATATTTTACAATGTATTTATATAAGTTATTATCTATTTTATTAATATTATAATTAACAGGTAGTATTTTAGTCTTATGCTCATTGAAACTGAGATCCAATTTCTTCTGGAATATTTCTATTGCTTGGAAAACTGCAATAAGAGAAGAATTGCAGTCAGCCAAAGTTAATGGAATGCCATTTGCAAATAATTGTATTTTGGGGATTAAATCATTATTTATTAGTATGCCTTTGTTTTTATTTCATCTTATATAATTTGTAAAACGTTCCATAACTAGAGCAAAAAATAATGAGGACAAGGGACAGCCCTGTTTAGTACCTTTAGTAATCATGATTAATTGGGAAGTAAAGGAACCTATCTTAATGTATGCAAAGGAGTTTTCATAAAGAAGTTTGTCAGAAATTCTTTGAAAAATTACATTCCTCCAATGCTGATAGTAAGTACTCCCAATTAACTGAATCAAATGCACTATTGATATTCATACTAACCAAAGTTAGTTCTTTTTTGAATTATTAGTATAATCAAGTATTGATAGTATTCTCTTGATATTGTCATAGGTGTTCCTGTTCATTGTAAATCTAGTCTGATCATTGTTTTTTCAACATTGTAAGACATTGTTTTGTTCTAGAGGCATAGATTCCCATGAATATTTTATAATCTACATTTAATAATGAAACTGGTCTATATGAAGAACATTATATTGAGTCCTTGTCAGGTTACAAAATTGGGGATATTAGGATATATTTCCATGATGGTGGTACCTTTCTAATTCCTTTAACTATTAAAACCACCTCTAGGAAAATACTCAACGCATCCTTAGTCATCATTTTGTATAGTTTGGGTATTACACCACTATTTCCAGGTGCATTATTGGGGTTTAATTTATTAACTTGATTTTGAGTTCAGACATTCATATAGGCTTTTCAATTATTTTTATTTGATCTTATGACGTCTGTTTTCAGTATATTTTTATACATGTTTTAATTAGATCTTGTGTATCCATTGTTGGTTTATGTTGATTAATCTTATTAAAATGAGACCTGAAAACATTCAGACTATCTTCTAGTCCAGTAACCTTCTTTTTAATACTAGAAAAGCATAATTTTTTGATATGGTTACATTTAACAAACATTTTTGTTATAGTAGCCAATTTATGCATGAATTTAGGATTTATGGAATTATTGGCTATTTTAATATTTTCTAAATGTATCATAGTTTTATGTTGTAAAATTTCTAAATATTTACTGTACTGTTTAAGCTATTTATTTCTTCCATTAAGTTAATTTCTTTTTAACTGTCTAATTTCAACCTATCAATTTTCTCCTGTAACTCTATCAATTCTTTGTCAAATTGTTTCATTTTTTGTGCATACTGACTTGCAATTTTGTCAAAAAGTTATGTTTTAAATAGTTCCGTACAAAAATCTCTGAGGTGTACCAGTATGATTAATTTCAATAAAAGTTTGAATTTCTTTATTAAAGAACTCCTTGAAGTCTTTCAAATTGGATATATATGCAGGAATCATTTTAATTGGGATGCTATTACTAGTATTCAATATAACTTGAAATGTTATCACATTACTTTAACTTTATCTATTCTACTAGTAGTCTCCTTTGAAATATATACCCCTATCTGTGATTGTGTTCCATGCCTGTGTGAGAAATGTGTAAAGAAGAGTGAGTCTGATACCGAAAAGTCACTTATATCTCTCATATTATATAAGTTAGTGAATTCTATCAAAATGACAAAATGAATTCTATCAAAGCCTTGATTTAGGCAGGTTTTTTTCCTTTTACAGCTAGTGTTGGCATCCTCGTCACATCTAAAAATAATGATTCCCTTTGATTTTTGTATTATTTCCTCAGCTGTTATTTAACTGTTTGTATTCCTAATCCAGGTATCCAATAGACATTAAAAAAAGTGTATAGTTTTCTTTGAATCTCTAAAGTCATTGAACAAAACATGCCTTTTTCATCACTAAATGTATTCAGGATTTTAGGTAGAGGCAAAGAATTTTTCCATAAAATAGACACCTCTCTTCTCTTTTGTTTATAATGAGAGCTAGTCAATGCAGAATTGTGTTTAGTGTTGTATGTCCAAATCTTCTTTTATTAAACATGTTTCCTGTAAAAATGATAACTTGGGAATTAAATATTTTTAAAAATTTGTATAAACTGCCCTTTTTACAACCATTATTTATTAACTTGATGTTAATTGATATGCATTTCAAGTTGGCCATACTACAAAAATAGGAAAAAATAAATATTACATATAATACCCTCATACATTTGAAATAATAAATATGGTACTGAAAAACTATCAGTATAGATATCAGCATAAGATAATTGAGATTAACTGAAACTTTCTGTCAAGAATAGTAGACACACAAAAAAAAAATAAATAAAGAATTAATTTGTAAACTACTATATATGCACTGTCCCCCCCCCCCCCGATGGAGTTTAAAACTCCTGGTTTAAACAGCAATCCTATTCAAACACTATCACCTACCCACAAATAAGTATCTAAAATCACTCTACTACTTATTAAGTTATGATATATGAAAGGTCTAACTTATTTAACAAAATGAAAAGGGGTCAGTAAACACTCATTTGCTTGCTATAAAATGTATAAACTGTAAAGTATAGCATATCTGGTAGTCTTTTTGTTTTAGTATATTTAGAACAGCCTATATAGTATTATAATAAATCCAATAATTTCTTTCAGTTCGGAGAAAAAACGACTGACATTGATAAACGGCAATTGTTTATAGCAATCATGGTATATTACTAATATGGTATTATATATTATTGATAATGTAACTACCTAGTTAACTATTTAAACTCAGTTCTGACTACAAGAATGTATATGCTTAGATATTATGGCAGACACATATATTTCAAAGAACAAATAAACTTCTCTAAAAAAATCTTTTGTGAGGACTTGCATATACAATTATCTTTCAAAATGTGTCTCTTCTATAAATAGGATATAATATTCACTAGAACATAGTATGAGATATAAAATAGTAAGAGAATAACTGTGATGTCTAAAATAGCTAATAGTATGTTCCCAGAATTATATTTGTACTGAGGGATAACATATGGTTAGCAACATACCCACTACAGTCTTTTTAGGACACATACATTCCCAGCTTATCAAAATGACTGTAATTTTGTCTGACTTTGTGAGAAACATGCTATTACATTCAGATTAGTCCCTCCTTTACTAAGCATCAGACTTTCAATTAACTTTCAGAGAATGAGCTTCTAATATTACCATGTAATTGAGTCCCTCACTTCCTGCTCAAAAAGCATATCCATAAAGAAACCAACACAGATCATCACCACAAAAGTTGTCATAAACATACATATTTATTGCCCACATATGCAGAACAAGTCAACCAAGCAAGGGACTGATATCAACAGAGATAAACAAGGTCATCCTCCCTTCTTTAAATTAATAGAATAGTAATGAATTCTATATTGTGTATGGTACCACAATACTATAAAATGTATTATATAAGTTAAAGAGAGAAATATAGGTTTTACAAGTGTTAAAATGGTAATTTTGAGGTAAAAATAGCAGAGAGTACAAGTTAATAAACACATTCTTACTATTTTTATATTTAATTTGTGTGTTTAAATCAAGCATAAAACAATAATTGCTTTTTTGGCAGCCACCAGAATTAAACTCAGCAAGGTGTTACTATGTCTAGGTAATTCTGATTCTGTATCTCAGCTCAAATAAATAATTTCCTTATTTATACCAATTTGCTCATCCATTATTTCTCTTACAGTAGTTCTCAGGGAATATTTAAAGTTTGCCAACTCATTATACTCCCCAAAACATGTTTCCAATTACCTCTTTCTTCCTATCACACCTCCAATATTTGCAATGTACCTGAGGAAAAAAAATCTTTGGAGTCTGCTTGGGTATACAAATACCTTTGCAAAAACTTCCAAGCAAAGATCTTAAATCTTCTAGACTTTATTGCATAATTGGAAGCCATGCATATATCCCCCCATTGCTTCCTTGTGACTTGCTTATCCAATATTTCTTCCCAATCTTTTCTAACCTTCTCTGATTGATTCCTATAGTTACCATGCAATATTTTATATGCCCTACTCATTATGCATTTTTAACAGCAGCTTCTGTTCTAGATTCTAATAACAACTGTACCAATGTTGGTCTTTTGCTTAGGATCCCCCTATTTCTTTCCCTTTGCCTGTACTCTGATATCAGTTCTTGATAGGGAAGGCAGTCTCTAGCCTGCACTCCAAATTAATTCTTGGCCTCTTTCCATTCTATTACCTTTCCCTCTCTAATTATATGCTCCCAATACCTTGGTTTCTTTGCCATTTTTCTCCAATAAATTCCAGCCCTCTCTTGCCTGTTCTCTGTACCCCTAATTGCAGTCATCCCTATTGGCAGAATCTCCTTTCTCCTTCCCACACAGTGGCTTAGTTCTTAGAATACTTTCTGCTACTTTATGAATATAATATTCTGCATGGTTATTGTTATTTTCCTTAAGGATCTACATCCAAAATTCCAGTCTCTCCTTGTTTTTTGAGCTTACCCCAGGATCATCATCCCTTTCTACTTTGAATTATAGGTTTCTGCTTGTGCTATGTATAGGACCTTTAACTGTGTAACTGTGAAATACTCCTTCTGATCAGCTAATCCCAAACCACCTTATTCTATTGGAAGGATCAACTTATTCCACTTGACTCTTGTCCTCTTTCCCTCCCAGATAAAATCTTTCAACTCTTTATTAATTGCTATCCACAGCTTCTCCTATGGTTGATAAAAATATGCTTGGCCTGGGTATAAAACTAAAGGGACTAAAAACATTTTCACTGCTCGTATCTATTTATATCCTTAAAACAGTGCTTCCAGTTTCTCAGTTTTGTGTATTATCTTTTGTTTAGTCTCTTCATACATGTCTTTAGCTCCCATAACAGAATCGTTTATAACCCATACTCCTAAGTACTCCATTTTATCATGCCCCCATAAATGTGGGCATTGCTGAACCAATTCCTGGTGAGTACATAGTTTACAGTTATTTGCTTTTGTTTTAAGCTTCATTAATTTTGTATCCTAAAAAGACTTGCAACTGTCTTAGAATGTTCCACACCACTGAAATGCCCTTTCTGGTTTTATCAGATATAAAATAATACCATCTGCAAATAAAGCCAACTTTTCCATTGCCCTACTCATAAAATCACAGCTTACTCTGTTGGATGCTTTCTCTGCATCAAGTCCCATCAACAACAGTGGTAGTTTCTTACATTCTGCTTTCCCCTGGATCATCATTGTTCTATTAATGTTGTCAAATGTTCGCCTACTCACCACAAAACCACATTGATCCATATCTATCAATTTTGGCATCACCTTTGCCATTCTTTTAGCTATTATAGACAGAAACACTTTATAATTATGGTTTACAATCAAAATGGGCCGATATAAAGATGGATCTGATGGTTCTTTGCCATCTTTAGGCATTTCAGCTGCCACCACTTTCTTCCAGGATATTGGTACTTATCTTCTTTTTGAAATACTGTTAAGCTAACACCTTTCAGTTGTTTATCACTTTCTTCCATCCTAGCTTCTAAACTTCCATAGGAATATATTCTGTTCCTGGGGACTTTCCCATATATTGGTTATACATCACCATTTTTATCTCATCTCCTCCTGTTCTGTTAGTAATTGAGCCTCCACTACTTCTAGCTTTGGCATATTCAACTCTTCTGTAAGCAATTCCATTTGTACTTTTCTTTGATTTCCACATTTCTCTACTTTATACAGATTTTCATAAAAATTCTGAAATATTTCTAATATCTCTGCAGGATCTCTGGTTATTTTCTTTGTTATAGGCTTCCTAAGCTTGCCAGCAACCTTTTCTACTTCCTGTTGCCTGAGTCCTTGTGCTAAAAGTTTTTTGTGTTCTGGAGGTATTATCAAAAAAATCATGCATATTCTCAAGGTAGTCCCTTATTTTTAGCACTTTGGAATTGTGCTTCTTCTTGCTCTGTGAGATTCCCCCTTTTCTGCAATACTTTAAGCTTCATCAGTCCCTCTAAATAATTCTTGTTACTTAATCATATTGCTTTTTCTTTTCATCATCACCCCATTTTTAAAGTCTACTTTAATTATATCCCACTCCCTATATTTTCAGAAGAATTTTATATATAAACTTCCACCTCCAAATAATTTCCACTACCCGTTCCTTAAATTCCTCTCTTTTTAATGTATAGTTAGGGAAATTCCAGTGTTTTATTCTTATTCTGTTACCCTACATTTTTATTTTAGTTGGTATTGGTGCGTGATCAGAAATAGTTACTGGATGTGAGTCAAAACTTTCAATTAAATGCACATGTTCCTGTGAAGTATAATTTCTGTCTAGCCTAGCCCAGTTTTTGTACCTTGAGGAATAATATCTAAATTCTCTTTGAACTCCTACTACTGAATTCACATCTTCTATGCCAAATATTTTCCTAAATGTCTTCAAAAATCTAATCTCGTTTTTATATTTTCCCTTCTATCCCCCCAATACACCCTTACTGTTGCAAATCAAATTCCAGTTCCACCTATAAGTAATATTCCATGCTGATAGCTGATTATTTATCCCAGAATTTGTTTAAGCTCCATTGTAGCAGTTTTAGTTGGAATACATATTCATGCCAGGGTAATTCTCCTCCCTTGTCAGTAGCCCCTTAGTACTACAAATCGACCATTATCTTTTTTCCCCTCATCTATCATTATTGGAGTGACTCTTGCAATTAATATAAGTACTCTCGTTTTTCTTTTTCCCATATATTCTACTGAATAAATGTCCTGAAATCCTTTTTTTGTCAAATTCACATGCTCAGTTCTTTTCAAATGTATCTCCTGTCGTATAGCTATTTGTACTGCATTTTTACTATAGTTCACTACTCTTTCTTTTTGTATATATCTGTGAGACCATTCACATTTAAAGATAATATGGAAAGTGTCATTGAGATTAGAAAGTATTATTCCTACCTAATATGTATGACAGTTTTTTTTTAAATGTTTAATTTTAGCTTTTATGTTCCATGCATGCACTAATGGTTGGCAGGATGATCTTTTATACAGTTACTTTTGTCATATCCATTTGAAGCCATGTCACATCTTACAGTACTTTTGTTTTAATTAAAACCTTCAAAATAAATAAATAAATAAATAAATAAATAAATAAACAGCCCCCCAGAACATCCACAAACTTTGGCCATGTTTGTTGATCAAACTTTAAAAGTCCTGACTCCACAGATATTTCCAGTTACTTAAGAAACATTTTTTGCATTTTATATAGCTTAAAGAATATGAGACACAGAAGCAGAGATATAAAGTCATTAATCTGAAAAATATGAATTACTGTTGCAGATAAGATTAAATGCCACAATGTATCCTGGACTCAGTCATTCCTTATCTATTGGAAGTATTTTAAAGTTAAAGGCATAATTCAGATGACACTCTATTATGCGTTAATTTTATTATTGTTGTGAACTGGCTGTATCTTATTTATTTATTTTTATTTAACCTTTGTTGACTGAGTTATTCTCACTAGGTTGGTGGTCTCTTTTCAGGGGAGACATGAGGTGATATTTATACTACTAGGTGAAATTTGGCCAGGCGTGAGGGAACTTCTACTAATCATTGTGTCGATGAGTGGGACCGTTGTTACTTTGGTGTTTCCTATTTACATTCCGTGTGTGTAGGTGGCTCAGAGAAACAGAAGGCATACTGTATGGCATCGGAAACTGCCGCTGACAGTTTCATTTCTTTGGAAAATAATATGATGGAAGATAAATCATCAGACTAGTCTTTGATTAAAAAGAAAGTGATTAGAGATACTTAGAGGGTGATTGATGTAGAAGTAACGTCACTCTGTGGAAGGTGGTTGAGCCTTCCCATTCTGACAAAATGCATGTGTGACTTCATATGAATATAATAAAGTAAAAGTATTAATTAATGGTTGGTTAAATAAGGAAATAAATATTAAGAGAGGAATCAGACAAGTGTGCCCTTTGAGTAGCACAATATCTACATTAGTAGTGAATGTAGTAGAAGGTATATTAATCAGCAGTTAAAAATGCATGTTATATAATATAGGAAGGAATTGAAAAAACTATAATATTATTGTATGCTCATTATATTATTTTAATCCCTAGACAGATGAGTAGAATGGAAGAAGTGATAGAGCATTTAGATAAATGTTTACAAATAATAGGAATAAATGTGAATAAAGAGAAAATTAAAGGATCGGGGTATGATGGAACAATAAATGAAATTGATTTCAATATGCAAGAAATAGAAGTATGAGGAATTAGATTTGGGAAGCAAGCTATTATAGATTTCCAATGGAAGATTGCAATAGAAAAAGTTAAAAGTGTGATTATTGGAAAACATTCAGACTTCCGTTTATGAAAAAAAAGTATATATTTTGAATTATGTAGTATTAGGGAAATTAGCTTATTTAGCTACTACATTTAATATGCTGACAATATATGAAAAGGAAATTATTAATATTATATTACCTTAATATGGGAATCAAGAAGACTAAACCTTGTAAAGCGAGGAATATAATATGTAGGAAAAGAAGAATGGGCTTATGGTTAACAAACCCTGTTGTATATTTAGCATCTTTGAATTTGCATAAAGTTCTTAAATGGTTAAGAGAAAAAAATGAAAATTTAATAAATAAAATATAAAAAAGTAAATATGGAAAAGAATGGAGTATGGTAAAAAATAAAAGTGAAAGATTTTATAAAAATTATGAGATCAAGAAAAAATAATAAGAGGAAAATAAATATTCAAGAACTGGAAAATTATAGAAAATTGTGGTATAAAATGTAATCTTGCAATTTTTATGTATATCTGTGGAAAGAGTTACAACATATGAAAGTCAAAGCTATAAAACCTAGAAAGATGTAAAATATGTTTGAATGTTAGGATTTTTTGTGGAGGTTTGCTATAAAGAAATTGCCAGTAAAAACTAACATGCCTTATAAAAAAGATATGAAAAAGTATATAATAACTGTGTAGAAGAGGAAACTGCAGAACATATATTTCTTAAAATGTAAACGAATTGTGAAATTGTGGGAAATGCAGGCAAAATTGATAAAATTGTGTTTCATGTGATTTGGATTATTTGGAATCAAACAGTTAAAGAGATAATGCATAATGCTAAATGGGACTTAGCAGAAATAAAAAAGATAAGATTTTGGTTGTAGAACCTAGAGTTATATATATATATATATATATTTTTTTTGTAAAATAAAGAACTCCTACTCTTTTCAAAAAGTGCCGTGGATATTTTGCATCCACCCGAACTACCACAAACTCAAGCAGATGGGGGCTCAGTTTTATATTTCATGTGAAGGATGACACCCTCAGAAGTGAGCAAACACCTTATGCTGTACTGCAGTGTCAGCAATTGACCTACCTGGTATGGGAATGGAACCTATAGCCATCTGCACTAAAAGTGAGTGTGCTACCTGTTGTGGCAAATTATGTAACTGCATTCAATTATTTAAGTGGTATTAGTTTCATTGCATATTTTTATTCTGAAGACGTCTTATTTATTGTGTATTTGGAGATAAAAGTGCTCAGTATTAAAACATCTATGTTTCAATGCATACTGTTTTTGTGGTTAATGTTTATATAATAATAATAATAATAATAATAATAATAATAATAATAATAATAACAATAATAATAATAATAATAATAATAATAATAATAATAACAATAATAATAATAATCAATGTACAGAGAAAGCAGAAGGCCTCTAGCAAAACTTTGTGAAATAGCTTCAAAGAACTGTCTGAAAATCATTCAAAACCAAGATTTCTTGAATTTAAGAATTTTTTGGCCAGTTCTTTGGGACTTTTTAAAGTAAACAAATTAATGCTTAACATCAGGGATGTTGTGACCAAGGATCTGTACTTTTCTTTTGCATGTACTGAAGCCAGTCTGACACCTTTTACCCCATTTGTTTAGATTTACAAATTCCTCGTTGCTCACAACCTGAACTGGTGTAGTTATTGTTTGTCTCATGAGCAGAGGTTGAGCCTGTTCTCAGTTTCTTCAGATCTGCTTGAAGCAAACACACTGAAGAGTACAGGACCAAGGGCAGTACCCTGCAGTACTCCACTAATTGCTTTTCTAATTCCTGACATTGTCTCTATCACCTCTGCCCTCTTTGTTCTACCATTTAACCACTCAGCTTTCAAGATCCTCAGTCTTGCCCCTTGCCCATTTTCCTGTGAGCCTCCAGTGTGGGATGAAGTCAGAGGCCTTGATTTCAAGGTAGACTGCATTTACCAGTACTTCTCTTTCAAGCTCACCTGTAAACCAGTCATAAAACTGGATCAGAATTGACTGACAGCTCCTTCTAGACATGAATTCTTGTTGGTTGTTATCTTGGCAATAGTTTTTCTGTAGAAATGTTATGAGCCTCCCCCTCAGGAGTCTCTATGATGTTCCCTGCTAACATTGCTAACAAGCCTGCAGTTCTCTTAGATTTTTCTCTGCACCCCTTGTACAATGGTTACCACAGTTGCCGTCCTTCAGTCCTCTGGTACTTCTGAACAAAACAATCATCTGTTGCAGACCTGTTTCAGGGGATCTACCAATATGGTGCCCATTTTTCTGAGGTCCCTGAGAAGAAGTTTGTCTGGCCCTGATTTTTATTCCTCCTCAAGAGCAGCCAGGTCCTTCTGAATCTTCCCCTTCACTATGCTGGAGTCTGCCAACTGTTTTCTCCATTCTATCATGCCTCCCTTAATCCCATCTTCCCCTTGCTTTCCTTAATGAACCAGAGTATTCATTTAGTACCTCTGCTTTTCCAAATCTTCTGTGATCCCTCACTCCCACCTCTACTTAGCTTAGATAGTTTTGTTTCCCCATTCCTTCCTTCTGCTATTTGCATTGATTCTATTCTCAGTTTCTTCTGCTAGCTCTCTTTCAACTTTGTACTTTGCTGCCCTCACCATCTTTGTTGTCTTTTTTGTAGTCTCCTTGTAATGTGCTTCTATCTGCTCATTTCTACATCATCCCTTTCACTTCTTTCACATCCAGTCTTTTGTCTTGATTTCTAAGATCATATTTCTATGTATCCACATTAGTTATTTTCTCACTTTGCCTCATCTTCACACCCTCTTCCATAGTTCTATGCACCCTCATCCCTGATCCATTCCCACAGCTTTACTCCCTAAGTTGGCTTCCACTATGCTAACACATTCTTGACCACATGCCCCAGCACAGCATAATCTACTCTACAAAAATCCCACACCATTATTGTCCTTGTCTTTTTATTTTCATCCTTCTCCCTACTCTAAATCATATAGTGATATAATCAGTGTTAGTAAATGCTGCTTTAGGCTTGCTCTCCATGACATAAAATGCATTAGTTAGGACCAGATTCATAATTCTATCATTTGTGGAAAAGTTCTGCATTGGTTGGTTGCTCCCACTCTGTCTTGCTGCTGGGCATTGGGCAGATTCAGATCCCTGTGTGTATTACCCTCTTCTTCCTACCCTACTGCTGTATTCACTTACCTAGTCTCTGATCTTCCTATTTTTTGTGTCTGGTTGGGTATATAGTTGATTAGTTGACCAGATCTCTTCCCAGCCCTCTCAAGGCGCTTAACATATTTTTCCCTGGTTGTATGCTTTTACCGTTGATAATAAAATCTGGAGGTTGTATAAAAAGGGAAGGTCAAAGCCAATTAGTTATGTAAGTCAACTCCCCAAAGAAGTGCAATGGTAAAGAGCAATGAAATTTAGCAATGCAGAGGACAAGCACAGAGCACGTTTTATAAAAAATGGAAAAATAAGGCATCTGCTATATCTATATAGCATCTGCAGTTTATCCAGTCAGCAGGGAAAATAACTGACTTGGCAGGTCAGATGATCCTCATCTGCTAATTCCCATGCTGCGATGACAGGAAAGAATAAAAAATTACCTCTGCATGTAAAATCTTTGCACCTGAATTAACTGAAAGAAGGTGTGAACTATGCTCTGTTGAACTGCATTGCCTGAACAAAACCTACAGGTTTTGTAAGGAAAGTAGTGTTGTAAAGAAAAGCATTGTTTGAGTTATTCTCAATACCTATCTATCTATCTAAATATATATATATATATATATATATATATATATATATATATATATATATATATATATATATGAATGTTTTTGTCCAGTTAATGTGCTGCTCACTGGGGGTCTTTTTCTATTGGTAACTTCTGTTTATGTACATCTTTAATGTTAGGACATATAATTGTAGATTGTTTGCAGATGCACACAGTTATCATCTGGTAAGTCTAAAGCAGTATATTAACATCACACATTCCCAAAGTGTTTCTGAACACATTTGGTTTTTGTGTCACAAGAGTTATGTAGCACGTGTGTATAAAGAATGGACCAAATGACCCATTAATGTAATAAATTCTATACTACAAAGTGTTTTTGCTGAGTTCTGCTGTCTGACAAATGCCACTGTAAAAGAGCTCCAGTAGAAGTAACAGCTGCAGCATAAGTAACGTGTTATTTATGCCGCAGCTGGGAAGCAGAATTTAAATTACTCATTTTGCTTCACTAGTATTATTTGTCATGCCTATGACATACATATCAATTTACACTGATTTTTTCTTCTTCAAGTGACATTTAGACTTATTACATATGTTCCGTGGTTTGATTTATAGCCTAGTTATGCGCTGAAGTATTTACAAATATTTATTTCCATTGTCTCAGGAATGGTGTAACATCATAGAACGACATCTCATTATTTCTTCTTTCTGTACTAATACTCCTTGACAGCAGAAACGAGAGAAAACTACAAGATAACTTAATTGAGTGTATTAAGGTAATTAATACATCCTGCAGCACATTTTCATGAAATATCTAACAGAAACCATAATGGTAAATTTTTGTTTGTTTTTTTCTACATAACTGCTGAGCAACTGGAATATCTGTCAGTATAAATTCTGCAGGTAATGCTCAAGGTCATAGAAGGAATGGAAAGGAATGTTTACATTACTTAGTCATGCATAGTACCAGGACTAAACAAAAGAATCCCAGTTTTGTGTCCCCCCACCACAAATTCTCTACTTTGTTTGTTAACCATTTCTGATTTAAGGTTTCATATTATAATTATTAAGAAGTGCATGATTGTATCATGGTAATGCTTATATAATGCTATAGGTTTAAAAATAACAGCAGCAACATTGTACGCAAACTATTTGCAGACTAGAATGTGGACTAGTCTACTATAAGCAGTTTTGGACATCTTGTACAAAAAACATGAATTCCTGGAAAAGCAGTCTGAATCAATTATTTATGTGCCTAAATAATATTCATGGCGAGTAATCTCAGCTGTTGCATCACTCACTTTCATTTTAATTTTAGTATAACTTTGATCATTCCCTTTGCTGTGGAGTGTAACTCTTCTCACCAGTGATGAGATTCTTATTTAACTCACAGAAAGTATCATGAGAGTTATTATGTACAAGTACTCATGATCAAAATGTATATATATATATATATATATATATATATATATATATATATATATATATTTATTCTGTTTTTTTTTTTCATTTCTCCAAACATTTATTACTTTTTTCTAATATTGTAACTTGAATGGACCATGAGAACATGTAATGCAGACCAGAAATGTTACAAAGTCTGTATATACTTTATCAAGGAGCAGATGTTTAACTTGCTGAAAGTACAGTTTTCATTTTGAAGAAGGTGAGGATGTGCACCAGAGAATACATCTGAGAATGTCCGTGACATATTCCGTGACTGTGAGTTTCATATAATGCAGCTAGTGTGAGAAGGTGATGTGGGTAGTGTGTAAGTAAATAATAGTTGTTAATATGAATGAACAGGTCAAGGTGTATGTATTTATTGAGAATGATTAGGAAAGTCCCCAGTAAACAAGGTGAAAAATAAAACAGCTGGTCCAGCTCAATTAGCTGCCCATGAGTGATGGATGCAAGACTGGTCCAGTGGGCCTAACAGCACCTTGATAAAATAATAAAAGATACGTTTACATAAGGAGCACACTGTTTATAGCCAATGGGGGCCATGCAACTGGTACAAACAGCTGACAGACCTTTACTTACAAGAATGACCACACACACATGCACACACACATACACACACACACACACACACACACACACACACACACACACACACTCACTCACTCACTATACATTCATAATATGCTCCACAAGATAGGGACTGAGCAACATATTCTGTTGGGTGTGACATGAGCATACATGATGACCTTCCTAGAAAGGAATAAATTAATCATGATCATAGTGACCAATCCACATGTGGACACAGCTTATGAGACGGACAACTGTTAACATATATGCAGTTGTCCCAGGGACTATATGTACTCAGCAGGGAGCTGGGAACTCTGCAGCAGAGGCAATGCCACAGATATGTAGATTAGATGCAAAAGTATGTAAGAGCTGTACTCGGGGAAATTCATACACCTTTCTGCATGTTGCCCGTGGCATCTCAAATATGGGGACATTTTGTAATAGCCTGTGGATGGTGTTGTGGTACTAGGTACTCTAAATGGAAAGTGTGCCTATATATTGTGGCAGATCCCTATCAGTTGATTGAGTTTTCATAAACTCGAAATTCATATGGTCGAGACCATATGATCAAGTTTTTGAAAACTTGAAGCTTTTGAATGGAGATCATGGTACAGCAAAGATTGGGAAATGTACCCTTTTCTTCACTATAGCATGATCTAGGAGTTGGTATATATAATTTTTAGGGAGTGTCCATATGGGGATACATTTAAATGAAAATAGATTTGTTTTGCTTTTTTTGATGCTCCAGTTTTCGGAAACTCAATCATATGAGCCTATAAATTTTGAGTTTCTGAAAACTCGATCATCTGACATAGATCCATTGTGACATAAGTGTTCCATACATGACCCACCAGACTATGTCACATGCTGATGGGACACAGGAGGGTACTGTCCACCTGAAAACACCATAACACTGGATTTATTGAAAGTAGAATAATGGCAATGACTTGTAAAACTGGCACTTGGCCAAATGCGCTACACCTGAATAATATTGTTGTGGATGAGGTTTGCTCACTCTCCCAAGGTACAGTGATAGTGGATTTGATTATATTAAGTTTGAGTGTACAGGTGTAAATTCCTGTACATGGGACGTGTGGAAGACTTGAATCCACAGAAAGCCAGGTTTCAAACCAGTGACAGTCCCCGGGATTTACAATTTTTTTTTCCATGCAGGAGCAGTGTAGCCGCTCCTGCATGGAATATGGCCACTGAGCGATCCAGAAATGTGCTGTTTTGACGTGCACGAGCGGGCCGACAATGTTCCTGCACGGAAACCCATGCAGGATGCTAATTACCTCATTTGCTGGTAAAAAACATGCAAATGAGGTTAAATAGCAATCCAGGAGACAGGCAGATAACCGTGCATGAATAGTGTAAGGTGCAGAAATGTATTCAGCTACTAGCTGAATACAATTCTGCAAAAATGAAAATGGAGCCATGACAGCTCCAATAAAAGCATGTACCCTAATCTGTATGCATGCCAATGGCCAAACATATGGCCATTGGCATTGAAAACTGTTCAATTTCCCAAAAAATAAAAGTTTTTTTTTTTTTTATGGCCAATCTCGGCCGTTGAAGCATAGGGCAGTGCCACTAAATAGGATCGTGGGGAAAACAAAAAAAAAAAAAAAAAAAACCGGGAAAAGTCAATTTTAAGGGAAACCTGCATTTTGCCATTATACTATATGGCAAACAGAATCAAAATAATGGCAGAGAACAGTGGTTGCTAAGGGGGAAGGCTCTTGTGTAGTGCAGTAACTACAGATTAGGGCAGTGGGGTATGTTAATGAGGGGACTTATAAGGAATCACAAAATTCTTCTAAGTGTCACACTGCACCTAACCATGTAGGTGCTCTAACACCATCGTGTAGGCAGGAGGAGCAACTAACATGAAAAGGGTGTGTGTCATGCTTGCTGTAAACAGATTGTCTGGGTTTGTGCTTAGCTAAGTACAGCTAAATGAGGGTGTGTGTCTCAGGCTGTATAGTCTTATTCCATGAACTGAGGAGCATGTTCATGCCCAGGGGAGGGCCATTTCTTGCTCTTTACACTAGCTATGGGGCTTAAATAGGAGGGATATAGGAAAAAAAGGAAATAGCACAACAATGGAAATGCAGTACAAATCAGCAATATGGGATTCTGAAACCCACAATGGGCCACTGAAAGCACTCAATAATACAGCTGGAAGGTGGCTGCATAGCTGAAAATGGGAGGAGATATAAAAATAATAAAGGGCAACAGCACAATAAAGGAGAAATAACGTAGAAATCACTAATATGGGACTCTTGCAACTCACGATGGGCTATGGAATGCACACAATAATACAGCTGGCAGATGGCTGCATAGCTGAAAATGGGAGGAGATTTAAAAAAGAGAAATAAAGGGCAACAACACAATAAAGGAGAAATGAAGTAGAAATCACTAATATGGGACTCTTGCAATTCACAATGGGCCATGCAAAGCATACAATAATACATCTTGCAGGTGGCCGCATAGCTGAAAATGGGAGGAGATGTAAAAAAAAAATCAAATAAAGGGCAACAGCACAATTAAGGAGAAATTAAGTAGAAATCACTAATATGGGACTCTTGCAACTCACAATGGGCTATGGAAAGCATACAATAATACAGCTGGAAGGTGGCTACATAGCTGAAAATGGGAGAAGATGTAAAAAAAGAAATAAAGGCCAAGAGCACAATTAAGGAGCAATGAAGCAGAAATCACTAATTTGAGACTCTTGCAACTTACAATGGGCCATGCAAAGCGCACAATAATACAGCTGGCAGTGGCTGCATAGCTGAAAATGGGAGGAGATGCAAGTAAAAATAATTAAAAAAAGGGCAACAGCAGAATAAAGGCAGTCATGTACAAATTACCACCAATTCTTCTAACACTCACAGTGGCCAAAGAAAAGCCATGAGTAATATAGATGGCAGCTGGAATGTATCATAGTCAGCCAATCATACAGGCAGCATCTGCAGCACAACAGTATAAAGTATGGAAACACCTTACAGTCTGTTTTTTCCCACAAACTCTGCACCATTGGTGTATACATGCGGGGGAATTTTAACTGGAAAAATGTTAGGGGCTGCCATTGCTTTGATCCATCAGTATGTGCTAGAGGCTGAGGATGGTGAGGAGGATAATGTTGGCAACTGCCACAGACCAAGGAGGCGGTTAAGAGTGTTCAGACCCAGGGTAACCTACCAGGGGCTACATGATCTGGAGATAGTAGAGCACTACAGGGTGGACAGAGACATACTTCAGCAAATCACCAAGCTGTGCCGGCCTCAACTCACAGCTAGAACCAACAGAGGAGAACCCATCCCAGTGGATACTAAGGTATGTGTAGCCTTAAGAATTCTAGCTACATGTACTTTCCAAAGACCTACTGAGAACATCATGGGGATTCACAGGCATCTGCATCCAGGGTACTCCACCAGTTCCTGGATGCCATGCTACCACATGCTGGTGAGCACATTTACTTCCCCAACACCCATGAGGAGAGGACCAGCAATATGCATTTCTTCCACCATGTAGCAGAATACCCAGAGGTACTGAGTGCCATAGACTGCATGCACATCCACATCAAAGCACCACCCGGTGAACAGGGTAGGGTCTACATAAACTGCAAGGGATTCCCCTCCATCAACTGCCAGGTCATGTGCAATGCCCAGGGCATTATCATGAATGTGTGTGCTAGCAGCCCTGGAAGCTATCACATCTCCCACATATGGCATTTGTCACAGCTGTACCAGGCATTTGCCAGTGGGGGGGATCCCATATGGCCATCTGATGGGGGGTACTGGCTATGCACTGGAGTCATGGATGATGACACCCATCAGAAATGCACACACACCCACACAAGAATGCCATAATGAGCACACGCACAAACCAGGATCATTACATTGCATGTGTTTGGGATGCTCAAGTCACGGTTCTGCTGCCTTGACATATCTGGTGGAGCCTTGCAGTACTCTCCAACCACATGTGCACACATGTTCATAGTATGTACCATGCCACACAGTATGATCCTGGGAAAACAGCTGCAGCAGGAACAGCTTGAGGAAGGGCCACACAGCCCACCACCATTGCCAAGGTCCCCACAGGCACAGAGGGACTCACAGGAGATGGCCCCTGAGCCTACTCCCGTAGTCAGATGGAGGCATGCCCAGTATGCTCATGCCTTGGCAAAGAGGCAATGCATAGCACACACACTGTAGGGACCCCAGGGACTGACACCTCTCTCTGACTCGCACACACAGTAAAATGGATGACACACACATCACATTACCTGTAACTTACCATGTATAGGCAGTGTACTGTGTGCATCCAACATAGGCAGCCTTCAAGCACCGTCCTCACAACTGCTGCAAGCACAAGGTAAGTCAGTGTTCTTAACAATAAATTAATGGAATAATATGTCCTGCTAGCATATCTATGGTAATGCTGCCTGCATGCAAGGGAATGGGGTGGCCTACTGGGATTGTAGCACACACCTGACAGCTATGTTGGACACCAGGAAATGTCCAGCCAAAACTGACCTCCACACATTATGCAGTAGTACCCAAGGTGGCAAATCCCACTGCAGTATATGTGTCGGGACAACTAACTGGGGGGTCAAAGATCACAGGCATGGATGTCAGGGTGGGGGGGGTTCCATAAACAAATTGTTTACATAGCTGCCCTCATAATATTGATCTATGCATCATACAACTAGTTTTACTCTGGTAAAGCACTGTGATGATCTGAGGATGTCTGGCACTAGGTAATGGCGCAATACATTGCAGTTTCAGACTACAGATATATCACAAAATGACTTCTAAACAAAACAAGTACCCTGAGGAAACTCCTGTGAACTCCTGAGAGGTATGGCTGTAGCACACAAAACTCCTGACTGGAGTACACCTATCTCTGGAGTAGAGTCCCACCCTAACTATAGAACGTCACACTGGGCATGCTCCAACACTTAAAGAATCACAGGACATGTTGGAACCCACACTGGAATATATGACTGTATTGTTTATATATGTCCGTGCATACAGACAGCTATGTACACCTCAACTGTACCCACACACACACATCAGACAGGATTACCCTCAGCTAGCTGTAGGTGGCCCATATGTGATATATCTGCATCTGTTGCATGAGATACACACACACACACACACACACACACACACACATATATATATATATATATATATATATATATATATATATAGGCAACAGATAACATATGTCAAGCATACACACACATAAATGTGGGGAACTGAGAGACAGACAGGGATACAGAGAGAGAGACACAGGGGGACACAGACAGAGTGAGTCACACACATGGATACCCTGAATGGCATACAGTGATGTCCTGCTGTGGTCAGTGGCATACCAGTTGTAGACAGTTGCATGTGCCAGCATAAAAGGTGAGCCCCATTGTGTAACAGTACTGAGGTTGAGTTTATAATATCACATCACCTATGTGTGTGTGTGTGTGTGTGTGTGTGTGTGTGTGTGTGTGTGTGTGTGTCCATAGGTCCAAGTATTAGGAGACTCTTCCCACTCAGTACACTTCACATTGCCCTACTTCACAAGATATGCTACTTTCATTTACCTTAGAAGTACCATTGGAACCTATTACCCCTATAAGCTCTGGAGTGCATGCGATAACTGCGTAACACTATAGTACAAATAATTAGATAAGTAGACGTTCTAATCTCAATACTGGAAAGTGTGTGTGTGTGTGTGTGTGTGTGTGTGTGTGTGTGTGTGTGTGTGTGTGTGTGTGTGTGTGTGTGTGTGTGTGTGTGTGTGTGTGTGTGTGTGTGTGTGACAGTTGTGTATGTTAGAGTGATGGGGTGTGTGTTTGTTTGTAGGTGAAACAGTTTTAGGCCATTCCCACTCACAATACTTCCCAGTGCCCCACTTTATCAGTCCTGCTGATGTCATTCCCCTTATTGGCACATCTGGCCAGTTGTCAGCCCAGTAAGCTCTGTAGCGTGTGTGAAAACTGTGTAACACTATAGTACAAATCATTAGCTAGACAGGGGTTCTAATCTCAGGTCTGGCAAATGAGTGTGTGTATATGTTTATAAGAAGAAAGTATTTTGATAAGTCTCCCACCCACTGCCCTACTTTATCACTCCTGCTGTCATTCCCCTTATTAGCACCTTTGACCAGGTGTCAGCCCAGTAAGTTCTGTAGCGCATGTGATAACTGTGTAACACTATAATACAAATAACTTGAAAAGCAGGGGTTCTACTCTCACATCTGGCAAATGTGTGTGTAGGTGTATAAGTGTATGTGAAAGTGTGTATGTTTGTAGGAAGAAGTATTTAGATAAGTTTCCCACCCACTGTCATACTTTATCAGTTATGCTGATGTCATTCCCCTTATCAGCACCTTTGGTGAGTTGTCAGTCCAGTAAGCTCTGTAGCACATGTGATAACTGTGTAACCCTTTAGTACAAATAACTAGATAGGCAGGGGTTCTACTCTCAGATCTGGCAAATGTGTTTGTGGGTATATAAGTGTGTATGTTTGTAGGAAGAAGTATCTTGATAAGTTACCTACGTACTGCATCAGTCATGCCGATGTCACTCCCCTTATAGGTTCTTAGGTGTGTACTAGGCTAATGGCCCTGGAGCTGTTACAAGCCTAGCCCATAGAAGTGCCCTGCCATTGTGCCACCCAACATTAGTTCCCGGTGCCCCCATCAAGTAGAGCCACTGGACTGATCCCTGGGATGAAATTTCTATTATCCATCCACTCATCAAGATCTCTCTGCAACAGGGTCATCTAGGTGCTTTGCTTGACATGTATAGGAAGTCTATTCCAGGGCATTTGCAGTCTCTATTGAGGAACCTGTCCCTCCAGCATGTTATGTTGATTGTGGTAATGAGGTCGAGGTCCTGCAGTGTGTGGTGCAGAGAGATTGGGATGTCTTTAGATGTAGCATTTGTAAAAGAGCTACGTCAGACATGGCTTTGCAAGTCAAGCAGAGATTGCCTCTAAGTAGGTGATATGAGACAGAGAATAGCTGGAGTCTTTTGAGTCTGTCTGTGTAGGACATGTGTTTAATGCCTAGGATCCTCACTGTGAGATACTTCTGTGGCCTCTCCAGCTGTTGCAGGTGTCCAGTGAGGTACCTGCCAAATGGGCCATAATACTTGATGATTTGTCTAATGAGGGAAGAGTACACAGAGATGACCTCTTTCTTTCTGGATGCAAAATCCTTGGCAATGAGATGTGCCACATAGAAGGATTTACTGACCACAGTGGCAATGTGGTGGTTAAAGGAGAGGTTGCTGTCAACCTGTGTCCCCAGATTTCTAATAATGCCTACAGTGTTTAGTGGGCTCCCATTGATGTACTTTTTGGAAAATGAAATTTTACCAAAGGAGCTGATGATGCATTTTGTGGTGTTAAGCTTCAGGCCATGGTTTCCACACCAGTCAGTGGTCTCAGTGAGGCCTTTCTGTAGGATGTCTGCATCACTTATGAAGTTAATGATGGCTCCCAGCTTGCAGCTGTCTATGAACTTTGTCAGCCAGAGTTCCTTTGTGTTGGCCTGGACCACTGAGAAGTAAATGCTGAACAGGAGAGTACCAAGGACTGATCCCTGTGGGACTACACTCATGACTGGCTGGCAGTTTGACTTGGAGCTCACTACTTTCACACTGTGTGTTCTATCTGTGTGCCAGTTTGCAACCCCCTAGTGATATAGGGGTTGATAACTAGTTTGGTGGGTTCATCCATAATTCCTGACTGAGGAATGGTATCAACAGCCTTGGCCAGATTGATGAAGGCTGTATGCAGTGCCTTACTGTCATACACAGCCCTGATGACTGACTCAAAGAAGTCAACCAGGTTGAGCAGGCACGATCTCCCTTTCACAAAGCCAAACTGTGTGGAGTCCAGAGTTAAGAGATTACCTATATGTTTGTTGATCAGGTCCCTGATGATCTGCTCCATAGCTGTACATATCAGACTCATCAGGCTAATGGACTGATAATTCCCAGAGTTTTTAGTTGCCACACCTTTATGGAGAGGGATGACTGTAGCCGTGTGCCATTTGGGAGGGACAACGCCTGAGATGAGGCTGTGATTGAACAGGGCACACAGATGTGGTGCCAGGTATTTTTGTAGTTCATGTAGAACACAGCCAGGGATAATTTGTGGTCCCATGGAAGCTATATTCTTGCCCATGGTTAATGCAGGTATAATCTGGGTGACAGTAATCCTGGGTGCCTGGCATTCTTCTGGCATTCTGATTGTTCCCCTAAGGGGAGAGAAGGGTAAAGCTGGCACTGAATGCATTGGCAAGAATGTTGACAATATCTGTTGGCTCAGTATAGGAGGTATCATTGTGTAGTAATTTAGATGACTTCTGGGTATTGCTGTGGAGGTTCTGGATATCACTAACAAAGGATGTGTGATTGTTGTCAGTGTCTGCTCCAATTCTGCTGTCATAGGTGGCTTTAGATGATTTCATGAGGGATCTCAAGTTGTTGTTGAGGCTAATACGGGAGTTTTACCACTCTTGGGACTCCACCTTGTCTGCAACAGTTTCTTCCTTGTGTTGTACAAGTTATTAATGGCAGAGAACCACCAGATTGGCCTCCAGTGTTTGGAGGAGAGTGTCATGGTTCTGTTGGGTATGGCTAGTTTCATGCATTGATGTGCATGTTTGTAAAGTGCATTTGTGTATGACTCGGCAGTCATGCAGGTATTTTCCATTGGCATGGGTGCTGTGAAGTTAGCCATCTCTGTTCTTATGAGTCCAAAACTTTTCAAGGTGGTTATCTTTGTGGGGGATGTAGATGAGATGTGGATTTCCATGGTGATTACTCTATGTTGGATCTGACCAGGTAGTAACTGACTACTGTTGTCAAGCAATGGCCCATATGTTAGTAATCAACACAGGTCAATGATGTTGCTTCCTCTATTGGGTGTCAGAATGAGCTGGTCCAGGGCATTAGAACTGATGAATTCCAGTAAGCATTGTGCCAGTGTGTTGGTTCTTGAGAATCTTTCATAGGTTCATAGGTTCATACTAGGCCATCTGCCCTAGGGCATTTATAAGCCTAGCCAGAGTGTGTTTGGCTTTCACCACCCATTTTAAATGAATTTCGCTATGCCCTTTTTCGAGGTTAGTATACTGTGCCTCTGTCTAACAGTGACACAGAAGTGATACCCAGGGTAAACCTACGATCTCCCATCCACTCATCAAGATTCCTCTTGAAGAGAGTCAATGAGGGACTCTGCCTAACCTGGACTGGGATTTTATTCCAGAGTGAAGGGAGCCTCTGGGTTATGAATCTGTCCCTCCAGCATGTCCTATTTATTTCAGTGCTGAGGTTCAAGTCTCTTGAGCGAGTAGCTCAATGGGATTTGGATTTTCTGAGGTGCAGCATGTCCATTAATTCCGGGTTGGACATGGCTTTATATGTCAGGCACAGATTGCCTCTGAGCAGGCGGTATGCCGCTGAGTAGAGCTGGAGTTTCTTTAACCGGGCAGCATATGGCATCCGTTTGAGCCCTTTGATCCTCTTGGTGAGGTACTTTTGGGATCTTTCCAGTTGCTGCAGGTGTCTGGTAAGGTACATCCCAAAAGGGGCATTGTACTCAATTATGGGCCTGATGAGGGATGAGTAAAGAGGCACGATGACCTCCCCTGATCTATATGTGAATCCCTTCATGATTAGGTGGGCTATATAAAACGTTTTTCTAACCACTTTGGCCACGTGGTTGTCAAATGAGAGATTGCTATCAACTTGGGTCCCCAGGACCCTAATTACTTCTTCTGTACTTAATGGATTACCACCTATGTGGTAATTTGTGGGCACTTTGTTTTTGCCAAAGGGGATGACTATACACGTTTTGGCGTTTAGCTTGAGGCCATGGCTCTGGCACCAGTTGTCTGTTTCTATGAAACCCTTTTGTAGGATGCTTGTGTCAGCTGGAGAGTCGATTATGGCGCCTAGTTTGCAGACATCTGCAAACTTGGTCATCCACAGTCCTTCCATTTTGGCCTGTACCTCCGAGAAATATATACCAAACAAGAGAGGTCCCAGGACTGAGCCTTGTGGGATGCCACTTGTAACTGGTTTGGGGTCTGACATGGCTCCAGCAATTCTAACCATGTGGGTTCTGTCCTTGAGCCAGTTTGCAACCCATCTAGTGACATAGGGGTTTATATTTAAGCTGGTGAGCTTATCTATAATGCCCGAGTGGGGTATTTTATCGAAGGCTTTTGCGAGGTCCAGGTAGACTGTGTGGACCACCTTCCCCTCGTCAATGGCCTTGGTGACTGTTTCAAAGAAATCAACCAGGTTTAAGAGGCAGGATCTGCCCTTAACAAAGCCAAACTGGGTAGGATCCAGTGTCTGTAGGTCCCCAATATCTTTATTTATGAGGTCCATGATGATCCTTTCCATAGCTTTGTAGACCAAGCTAGTCAGGCTTATGGGGCGATAGTTTCCAGGATTCATTGAGGCACCACCTTTGTGGAGAGGGACCACTGTTGCTGTGCGCCACTCTTTGGGTACATATTCTGTTGAACAGTAGTTTTATGTTTGGGTTTAGCTCTTCTTCGAGTTCATGTAGGACCCAGCCCGGGACACCATCTGGTCCCATTGATGCTGTGTTTTTTCCTTTGGAGAGGGCGGCTCTTACCTGAGCATCTGAGATGTCAGGGGGGCAGCACTCTGCTGGGATAGATATTTGCCCTTTGGTGGGAGGGGGAGAAGTTTGCGTTGAACCTGTCAGCTAGGATGTTGGCAATGTCTGTGGGTTTGGTGTATTTTTTGTCATTTTGGACTAATTCTGAGCATATCTGGGAATTCCCACGCAGGTTCCTAACATAACTAAAGAAAGTCTTGTGATTATCCTTAGTGTTCTGTGCAATTTTTCTCTCGAAGCTGGCCTTAGACGATTTTTATGAGTGCCCGTAGTTTTTTGCTAATACTGATCAGAGATGCCTTCCCTTTTTGGGATTTTGCTCTATCATGTAGTAGCTTCCTCCTTCTATTGTATAGTTTATGGCTGGGGTCCATCAGACAGGATGCCTGCCTTTGGAGGATTGGGTCTTGGTTTTATTTGGGATTGCATGATACATGCATTCCTGAAGGTGTTCATAGAATGCATTTATAAAGGATTCTGCGGTCTGGGCCATATTTTCCACAGGCCCGGGGGCTTTGAAGGATTCCACCTCGGTTTTGAGGAGTGTGAAATTTGCTTTAGAGAAGTTTTTCACTGTGGTTTTCTGGGCAGGGGGTGGGGACGGGATGTGAATATCCAGTGAGATTAGTTTATGGTCTGATCTTACCAGTGAGGGATACACTTCTGGTCTGGGGCATGGAGCCCCCATGTTGGTGATGATCAGGTCCAGTGTTTTTTCCCCTCTTGTGGGAGTGGTAACAAGTTGTTCCATAGCATTTGAGTTTATAAATTCTAGGAACCTTTGGGCTAGGGTAATGCTCCCAGTCTATGTTTGGGTAGTTGAAGTCGCCCAATATAATGGTGTTTGGAGAGACCTTCATATTTTCCAGTGTTCTCATGAAGGCCGATTGGGGTTCCTGGGTTTGGGAGGGTGGTTTGTAGCAGGCTATAAATTGGAAGGCAGTTTTACTCACTGTTAGTTGCACATGGATAGTCACATGGATAGTCTCTGATGCTTCGTGCTGTGCCACCAACCTGGAGGTGTGGGTATCTTTGATGAATATTGATACTCCCCCTCCTTTTGTGGTTCGGTCCAAGTTTTGGGGCCGAAAAGCATGGTATGAGGTATAACCTGGTAGTGCTGGGGTGCTCCCGGGAGCCTTGAACCAGGTTTCTGTTACTGCACAGATATCGATGTTCTCCATGCTAAGGAGAGTTTCGAGTGCGTGCATTTTGAGGTTTAGACTTCTGGCATTGAGAAGCATTACTCTTAGTTTCTTATCCCTTGTGATACCTATGGAGGTGGGTTTGTCTTTTGAGCCTTGCCTAAAAAAGGCACTATGGGGGCGGCAAGAACCTTTGCCAATATCTGAAAGTCCAGGGGTGACAGGTGCAAGCCATCCCTAGTGAAGCATTGTGGCTTGTCGAGCATGTCATCCCAGGCTGACAGGCATTGGATCCTCTTTGAATGACACCAATGCTTAAGCCAATTGTTGAAATTGATCATCTTGTCTTCATATTGTGGCATCATTCTTGGTGAGGGTAAGATGCTACTCAAGGTCAGGGTCATACCAGCCTGGGCTACATGCTCAGAGAGCTCTTCTATGTCTCTTTTCATGTAGTCCAGAGAGGTACGTCTCAGGTCATTCACACCAGCATGGACAATGACTGAGTCATATTTGTACTTGCCTTGGAGTGATGTGAGTGCTTGTGTTATGTGGCGGATCCTAGCGCCCGACAGGCAGCTCACTGTGACCTTCTCCTTGTTCAGCCTGGTGAGCAGGACGTCAGTGTGCCTGATAATAGAGTCACCTATTACAAGTGTATTGGTTTGCTGTCGTGGTAGGTCTATGTGAGACTGGAATTGTTTTGAGTATGGTTTCCTTCTCCTCCTGACTGGTTACGCCAGAAATGAGTTGAGAGAGCTGCAGTTGATGGAGGGGTCGTTGAACTCTCCTGGTATGAGAGAATTACGTTGGACCTTGATAGATGCCAGGGTGTTGAGGAATGTGGATTGAGAGTCTAGGGACATGGCTGTGGACCTATAGCAGGCTATGACCTGGATTGCACTATTACCCAATGTCAGTTATACCTGAAGTATCTCAGATGCATTATGCTGGGATACTACTCTGGATGTGTGCATATCCATTATTAATATGGAGACTCCACCACTTTTGGAGCTGTGGTCCATGTTTTTGGGCTGACAGGTGTGGAATGAGTTATAGGCTGGTAGTGCAGGGGTTCTGTCTGCTGTTGTAAACCAGGTCTCCGTTACAGCACAAATGTCAATGTTCTCCATTTTGAGGAGTGCTTCGAGTGTCTGCATCTCGATATGTAGATGTCTAGTGTTGAGCAGCATGACCCTCAGATTGCATATATGTATAGCTGTTGTGGTAATTTGATTTGGAACACCACCTAAAAGGCACTATAGGGGTGGCAAGAGATTTAGCCAGTACCTGGAAACTCAGGGGTGACAGATGCAGGCCATCTCTGGCAAGCCATTGCAGTCTGTCAATCATGTCATCCCAAGCAGACAGATACTGGATCCCGTGAGAGTGACATCAGACACTTAAGCCAATTGTTGAAGTCAATCATTTGTTTGTACTGTGGTATCATTCCAAGTGACAGTAGTATACTGCTCAGGGCTACTGTCATACCTTCCTGGCCCACATAATCTGAGAGCTCCCATATACTCCGTGGAGGTGCATCTCAGGTCATTCACACACACATGGACAATGACAGAGTGATACTTGTAATTGTTGTGGAGTGACCTGACTGGGTGTGTTATGTGTTGGATTCTGGCACCTGATAGATAGCTGACTGATACCTCCTCCATGTTCAACCTAGTGAGTGGGACATCTGTGTGCCTCACTACTGAGTCACCTATGATTACTGTATCAGGCAAGGTGGTTAGCCTTTGGTTGAGAGGGACACTGTGTAGGTGAGATATGTGTCCTGCGGTTTGTACTGTGTTATGGTGGTCGAATGGGTGTCTATCTTGGTGGTCTCCACTGTTTGGGTAAATGTCTATTATGTGCCTCTGAGAAGATGGGTGTGTGATAGTGGGTGTTCTGGAGGGGTATGTGTTCCATGTGGTGTGTTGCAGGTGTTGATCCTTCTCCTCTTGACCAACTAGTCCAGCCTTCGCTGGAGAGTGCATATTTTCCATTTGATGATATAGGGGTATCTCTCACAAGTCTGAGTGCTGGGATGGTTTTCTGTGTGCATGAGACAGTTACAACAGTGCCTCAGAATGCCCAAGTGCACCTGATTAATGGGCAAAAGCACAGTGAACTGCATTTTAATCATGCCAGGAAGGGTGGTCATAACTACTAAGTACTGGAGCTAATTCCATGAGGAACAACTACTGCTGATGGCTCTCAGGTGTGCTAGAATAATTAATAAAAAAACTTGCTGAAGTGCCAAGCTATTAGGCTATTTGAAGTGCAGGAGAGAAAGAACTAGCAAGATCTAAGGGAAAAACTGAAGGCAGACTTTCTGACACCTGTAACAGTTTTTCTCAGCTGTGCAGTTATCTACACCTTTGGCCAGTTGTCATCCCAGTAAGCTCTGTAGCGCATGCGATAACTGCGTAACACTATAGTGCAAATGACTAGATAGGCAGGGGTTCTAATCTCAATACTGACAAGTGTGTGTGTGTTTGTGTGGGAATCATATACTGTGTGGGTTATACCATTTTGAGTTGTGTACCACCCTGTAAACTTCTCATCACCCTACTTTACTAGGCCTGCTGATGTCATTCACCTTAGAAGTACCTTGGGACTAAGTGAAGTCATGTAAGCTCCGTGGTGCATCTGACAACTGTGTAACACTATAGCAGAAATAACTGGATAGGTAGGGGGTTTAATCTCATTACTGACAAGTGTTTGTGTGAGAATCATATAGTGTGTGGGTTATACTGTTTTGAGTTGTGTACCACCCTGTAAACTTCCCATCAACCTACTTTACTAGGCCTGCTAATGTCATTCACCTTAGAAGTAGGTTGGGAGTAGGTGAAAATATATAAGCTCCATGGCACATCTGATAACTGCATAACACTATAGTAGAAATAACTAGATAGGTAGGGGTTCTAATCTCAATGCTGGCAACTCTGTGTGTGTGTGTGTGTGTGTGTGTGTGTCTGTCTGTCTTTGGGTGAAGATCGTATCCTGTTTGGCTGATCCCATTTTGATTTGTGTACCGTCCACACCTGTTTACCACCTCCCGATGACATTCCTTTATATAGCATGGTAATAGCATTTGCCTGACATGCAGCATGTTAAACCATTGTGCAGGCTATACCAGTCCTCTGTACAGATGTCTATGGAGTATCCAGATGTTTGCAACCTATATGTGGTCTGTGTCCCTTAATAATGCCCATGTATGTGATATTGTTACCAAATCGGCCACAGTGAGTGCAGTGACACACATGCCAGCATCAGGCATCATACCTGACTGAAACATCATGCTGATACAATGTCTGCTACATTATCACTTGTCCAGGCTTGTAGGAGCAATACATGACTCCACATCCTATTTCTGATGGGTTATCTCACCATCCATGAAGGGATTCAGAACATTTCATGTTGTAAGAGGTAGTGTGTTATGTCCCATGGATATAATCTATGTGGGGCATGTCATGTGTATGTAGTAGTACAGTACATCAAGGTGGAAATGTAGGTTTACTAATCTGTCTATTGCCAACTTTGTATATATTACTGTGCGCACATCCCCTGTCAGTCCTTAATGTGTATATGCAAAGGATATACCATTTTGTCTCCCTGTTTCACCCAGTGAACTCAGGAATATATACCACAAACCTGTCATACATAGTTTCATGCATGCCCTCATCAACTGCATCAGGGTTGAGTGTATGGGAAAGAAATGGCAGGGCCAACAGGTGTTGAGAGGTGAATCTGTTGCAGTTAATGTAATGGCTATGCGTGTGAGGGACCTGCTGACAGTACTGCAGTAACCTGTTCTGTATGTATGAGCCTGTGGTACTACACAATACTGAGCTGACATGTCTTAATGCTACCTGCCTGTGACAAGGGGTATGTATGCAAGGTCACACTGTCTGACAACAGGGTCCCTCACACACTGTTGCATGAATACACACCTGGTACATGTATATATAAAGCTGTACATTGCCTATGACACGGTCGGTGTATTCCTGCTCTGCCATACTCCCTCTTGGGAATGTCTGTAGAGCCACAGCCTACAGACACCTGGAACACAAATAGAATACAGCATATCAGACTACATTCAGTCAATGGTACTAATGGCAATAATGCATCCTGGCTAATAAGGTACATACACCTGAATGTCTACCCATAACAAATGCAAGCAGACAGCACCTTACATAGTATTACATAGCTACACTGTACTATATTCACCCTGTGCATCAGACCCATATTAGCATGTCCCTGCATCGATGGTATGGATGACAGGGATGTGGCACAGGTATCATCATATGCACAGCTTGGAAGGTTGGTGGTATAACAGGAATTGTGTCAGACCTCCAAACCAGCAGTAAATGTATGGTCACACAATTTCTGTTACACCACCAACCTTCTAAGCTTACAGTGGATATGATAAGTGTGTACAACCCTGTTAACATGCCGTGTTCTTGTAATATATAAGATGAGACCACAATAATGCATTCAAATATATTACCTACCTTTCATGTGACATATGACCTGTGCAATCCAATCGATAAACAAATGTGTTATGTGTAAAATATAATGACTGCAATATGTACAATATGGTGGTTGCATAAGTGTGCATACCCTTAAAATGTTACTTTGTTGAAGCA
Source organism: Protopterus annectens (assembly GCF_019279795.1). Taxonomy (NCBI): domain Eukaryota; kingdom Metazoa; phylum Chordata; order Ceratodontiformes; family Protopteridae; genus Protopterus; species Protopterus annectens. The sequence goes on along the minus strand of NC_056746.1, from coordinate 309,276,081 downwards.
CCTTGTAAGTGACTTACAGCATTCACTCTTCTTGTGAAGGTGTCTATCAGCATGGCACATCTTAACTTGGCATTATTTGGCCACTCTTCCATGCAAAGGTCACCCTGGCAGCTCATGTGCACAGCCCTCGTCAGGTCACACTGGGGTTTTTCTATCTGGTGTAGGTCTAGGCTCTGGCTGGGGCAATCCATAACCATGAGTGTGTTCAGCTGGAGCTATTCTTAGGTAGCTTTGGATGTATGCTTCAGGTCTTTGTCATGTTGAAGGCTGATACCTCTCCTCATCCTCAGCGTTCTTGCAGACGCCTGATAGATCTGGGCCAGACATGGGTGTTATTTGGAATGGTTCAGAATTCCCACCACCATGACTACAGTCCCAGTTCTGGCTTTGGAACAGCATCTCCACAGTAGGCCACTACCACCAGCATGATTTACCATGGAGATGTCGGTCTTCAGGTTAAGAGAGGTGTTGCTTGTGCACCACACATACCTTTGGGTATTGTGGATGTGAGGTCGATCCATAGTCTTATTATACCATAACAAATTTTCACACATGCTTTTGGGAGACTTGATGTGCTGTATTGCAAATTGTATCATCCATGTATGTTTTTTGGTGTGGGAAATGCTTCCATCTTCTGACCCTACCCCATAGGCCAGACATATGCAGAATATGGGAGAGTGTTCTCACATGTAGTACACAACACCAGTAGTTGCAAGAGATTACTGCAACTCCCTCAATGTTGCTGTATGTCTCCTGGCAGCCCCCCTGACCAGGTTTTGACATGTCTTGTCATCATTTTTGGAGGAATGTCGGGTTCTTTTCAACAGCACTGTTGTCCCATATTCAATCCACCTGTTGACAACTGTCTCCACTGTGTTCCATGGTGTTTGCAATGCTGTGGTAATGCTGTTGTACCCTACTCTTGACTGATACCTTTCAAATATGAGATCGTTTTGCTACTTTGTAAGCTGTCTGCAAGCCATGGGTGTTGCTGTTGCAGGCAACTGAGCAAATGTCATGAATATCCTACTTGGACAGTAGACTGTTATTTGGTGTTACTCAGAGCGCCTCTATTTGATGGCAGGTGTGTATCCAAGCAGACTGAATGCTGTCAGTAAATCACAAGCTGCTGCAATCAAATATTATTTGAAGGGTGTGCACACATATGCATCCAACTTGTTGTAAGGTTTGTATATTCCATATTTGGTGCCCAACAGATTGACTTGTTTTACAAGTGAATTGTTCATGTCATAGGTCACATTACAGGTTGGAAAAAGTGTGGACTGACATATTGTGGTCTCAGTTTGTATATATATATATATATATATATATATATATATATATATATCACAAACACCTGGCATCTTAACAGGGGTGTGCACACTGTTTATATCCACTGTATGAGAGTAATGTTTCACACATGTCCCTACCTTAGGCCTTTTGTCTCCCCATTTTGTTGGTCTCTGTCCAGAAGGTTTGCACTGACAGGTTATGAGGTATGCTACAGGGATGCTGCATTCTCTTCAGATAGGCCCCTGTGGTGACCACTGTGATGCAATGCAGTTAACCCCACCACAAGTGAACATGCACATAAAGCAATATGACTATGAGTGACAATTGTGTGCATGGTACTTTGGATGGCCTTCACATGCCTGGGGTATAGGCAAACCACAACAGAACACTTCCATACTCACCAGCTTCACGCTGCTGTCCCACATGCAGACTGTAGGGACCTAGGTAGTTGTGGGAGAGAAGTATTGTCAGCAAACTCACATGTGGCATTGGTACAGGATGGATGCAGCATGTCTGCACATTTACAGTACAAGCCCTAATACTACACAATTAGCTGTCCTTCACCATAGATGTGCAATTCTGTGCATTAGAAAACTCCATCCATAACTGCAATCTGACCTGACACATGCACATAGATACTCTAAAAATACAAGTATGTCTGCTACACTAGTCTAGTAATTTCCACTGGGACCTTACCTGCATGCTCATCTGTTGTCTGGGTGCCACCCACCTCCAGCATGTGGGGGCTCTGTATCCTGATGTTGTACTGGGATGGGTGCCCCAAGGTTGCCGAGGAGCTCCTTGGTGGGTGTCAGTGGGGGCTGCATGGCTGGGCCCCCACCTGTGGCTGTGTGGTCCCTGGCCACTGCAGCAGTCCTTTGCCGGGCATGGCATATGAGGTCATTTGCACAAAGCTGGACCTGCTCATATGTATGTGCATGTAGGCTGACATAGTTTACCCTGTGGACAAGGTTGCCCCACAGGCCGGTCCTCTCCCACAGATGTTGTTGGCTCTGGCCAAGCATTATGGCGTGGTTCTGTAGTATGGCTTCTATGATTATATTTGTCTCAGCTGCTGAGAAAGTTGACCTTTGTTGATGCAACATTGCACCTGGAAGACATAAAAATGGAAACACATCACAGGACCTCATACATTTGGCAACAGTATGTACAGAACCTGCACAGCTACATTGAATACCAGTAGCCACCAGTCACAACTACACCATACCCCTGTAATCTATCAGCACTGTTTGCATTGCACTGCTGGTCCTGATGCCCCATATTGTCCCCAATGAGGGCTAGTTAGTTTCATAATCCTCTATTCCTCATCCATGTCTGTGTAGAGGGAAGACATTGGCCATTTTCCATGTGGACGGGGTGTGGATGGTGCCAAGGCTTGGTGTGACTACAGTGTGTAATGGAGCTGGGAGCACATGCCTGAGTTCATGTAGGATGTGGACAGGGATATTATCAGGTCCCATGGACACTTACGTTTGTTGCCTTTCAGTAGGCAATATGTATCTGCTCACTGGTGATGAGGGGAGGGGTGTGGGTGCTGTGCATATCCACCTATAGTGATGCTGAGCCAGGGGGTGATGTTTGCCCTAAACCTATTTGCAGCAGGTTTGCTATAGCTATGTTGTGTGTGTATGTGGTTTCACTGACCACCATTACAGGGTGGGTTGGTTTGTTGCCTCTGAGATTGCAGACATATGTGAAGATAGCCTTGTGATTGGCCTTGATGGATGTGTCCAATCTGTACTCATAGATAGCCTTACAGCACTCCACCTGACCTTATATGCTTGATCAGACAAAGGCTGGCTTAATGCCAAGTTGGTGCCAACTCCTAATTTGCCCTGTACAGCCAATATAGGGACCAAGTCTGTGGTTTGTGTATTGCTGCTGTCCAGCAAAGGGGATTGCTCTACTTTGGTGGAGGCAGGTTTTACAAGTAAGGTATTGCTGAGTTCATAGAGCTATTTTGGTGTTCATATAGCTGTTTGTAGTAGGCAAGGACACACAGTCATAACACAGCTGGACACCTCTCCAATTTCAAACAGATAATCATGCTTATTGTAGTACCCATGGCTGTGTCAGGGCAATGAAAAAAAGCAGTAGCTGTAGAAATGTCACTCTGTTGGATGCACAGTAACTAAGATTACACATGTGTACAACATGTACAGCTTATTTAACTGACATTTTGCATCCCGTGTCTGTTGTTATGAGGTGGCCAGATACACCTACTCATACTGACATGTGCACAGGTAATACCTGATATACATTCCTGTTCTATGTCAGTATGGCAAACTGTATTCACACTCTTGCTGCCCAGTCATCCCTCTCAACCTGTTAGAGCAGGACATCTGTAGGATGCCACACATACATGGGGGGGGGGGGCAATTGGACAAACTTAGTGACATTGTCTTAATATTGCTGTGACACACTTGAGTCATTCAATAGCACAGTAGCCTTTGCATTGACAGAAATACCCTGGAGGATGTCCAACACTCATATGGCAGGAAGAGAATAGAAAGACTAGGAGTGTGGTAGTGAGGGTAAGAACTTTTAATGTTGGCAGTATGACTGGTATAGGGACAGAGCTAGCTGATATGATGGCCAGAGGAAGATGGATATATTGTGTGTGCAAGAGACCAGATAGAAGGGGAGTACAGCTAGGTGTACTGGAGGCAGGTCACAGTTGTGCTATCAGGGTGTGGATGGGAGGGGAACAGGGATAGGGGTTATCCTGAAAGAACAGAATGCCAAGGGTGTTTTTGGAGGATGACATGAGTGTCTGACAGAGTGATGTTTATAAATCTGGAAATTGATGGTGTAATGATGATTGCTGTGAGTGTATATGCTACACAAGTTGCTTGTGTGATGGATGAGAAAGAGAAATGTGAAGTCAGTTGGATGACATGGTGATGACTGTACCCAAGGGTGAGAGAGTGGTGATTGCAGCTGATTTCAATAGCCATGTTGATGAAGGGAACAGAGGCAATGGGTATGTATGGTGTTAAGCAAAGGAATGCAGACAGTGAGATCATAGTGGATTTTGCAAAAAGGATGGACATGGCTGTGGTAAATACATACTATAACAAGAGGGAGGAGCATAGGGTGACATACAAGAGTGGAGGGAGTTGCACACAGGTGAAATATATCCAATGTAGGAGGGCTACTTTGAAGGAGATTGGAGACTGTAAAGTGATGACAGGGAAAGTGTAGTTAGGCAGCAGAGACTGTTTGTCTGTAAGATTATGTTGATGATCAAGAAGAGGAGGAGTGTGAGGGCAGCTTCCTGGATGTGGTGAGAGAGGACATGCAGATGGTTGGTGTGACAGAGCGGGATTCAGAGGGCAGAAATGGCAGTAGATGATCCACTGCAGTGACCCCTAATGGGAACAACCAGAAGAAAAAGAAGGAGATGTTGTAATGACAGTCTTCACAGATTTGCCAATGATTTGCCAGACATGAAATGACTGTACGAGTAAATGACTACAAATATGAAGCACACATATGGTTAGTGTGCATAACACTGGACAGTTTAATGGTATGAGCTCAGTATATCACATGCAGTTCAAGACACACATGTGCAACTGTACTTTACTATGCAAATACCATGTATAGGTAACCAGGTATATCATAGTTGTATTATCAAGTAAGATATGGATATGTACGACATCCCTGTAGCTGTCCTAGCATTGTCACAGTCAATATTGTTCAACACACACACACACACACACACACACACACACACACACACACACACACACACACACACACACACTGTGGTAGTAGTCATATGTGAGCCATCCTTTCCTGGGATGACTCAGGGGGCTGACCTATGAGGTATGTCACTGCAGACAGACCCAGATGCTATGGCCATAGGTTCAGATGAGCAATATATCAGTACAGCAAGTCTTGTTGAGACAAATATGTTACAGTTCCTATTTCCCATTCGTACATACCCAATACTGCAGTTTATTTCATGCTTACTTGTTTGATATACCTGTTTGTTTTATTCAGGTGTAGGTGGTTATGTCCTGCTTGATTTATATTTTTCTTTTCACTGTTTCTCTCTCTCTCTCTCTCTCAAGGATGTAGGGTGTACATCTGTTTTGCATAGGCAGCAGCTTGCCTTTTGAAGGTAATGCTCATGACCAGCTGATGGCCTGTGCACCAGTTGGTGTCCGCCACTTGATAATTGCATCCAGGACATCTGTATTGTTATTCATATAGCCAATGGCATGGCAACACACTTCTATCATTGAGTACATCATTTGAGCATTGGCCCTTTTTCTTGCCGGTGAGGGGGACTTCATGGAGGTGTGCAAACAACAGCATCACAGAAGGTATTTGGAAATACCTCTTACAACCAAATCTGTGGAGACAGGCCAACAAACTGTAGAAAAATGTTCCAGACATAGGGGCAGAATGTAAGTATTGCTGTTATACATTTGGATTAATGCTAGTCTAACAAGGTTTGTGTGGACATGGAATTTCTGCGTGACTTTAACTCAGACAGTGTTATGTGTTTGACATAACTCTCACCGGTAGGGCTATCCACAGAATGTCCAGAACTTGGACTCCTATGTTTGGTGTGTTCCTCAGACATTTTTTTTCTTTGGAAAATCAGTAGCATACTCTGGGGATTGCAGTCAGTAACTGCTAACATCTATTTGTGTTTCTGACCTCATATCCCTCAGAAAAGATATGTTACAACTAACCCTGTTACAACAGCAACATTCTCAATTTATAACACCAATATTTCAAATATGCACCTGTTTTTGGGCCTCTGTCCCACAATTATGTCAGATGTCATGCAGTTAAGAGGTTGATATGTATAGTATATTATTATTTAGTGCCTACATTCCTGACATTATCCCAGTGATGTAGCAGACTGCCAGATATGTTATGTAGAAGAAGCCGTATATATGAGGGGGAAAGCCTGGGAATTCTATGGGACTCTGTACAGTTGAGAAGTCTGTGTATTTCTGGCAATTGTTGACAGACTGTTAGCACTGTATAACAGTGTATTGGTCAATGTTATTTGGCCTGTGTAGGGAGGGGCATGGATGTATGTCTTATGGCTCCTTTTCTATCTACCTGTGCATGCTGCTCCTGTTTCTGGTGGTATATTGGCTGTATATGTTTGTAGGGGCAGACTAAGACATGTCCCATACCATGGTCAGGCATCATAGTACACTGTGAATTGGGCAAGTATATGTGGGGGTAGTGTGTGAGTGACAAACATGTTGAGATGTTTTTGTTCACACAGTCCTTATACTGTACTGTTCCTTTGGCTTACTGGTATGTCAGTGTTACTGTGGTTGAATTGGTTGTGGGTATGTACTTCCACACTGGTGTCTGTTTTTCAGTGCTGTGACATCCCTGTAGTGCCTGATATATTTGCCAATACATGTGTAATTCCCCCTAGCAGATTTGGGTTATTGTTGTGTCAGTCTGACTGTAGTTTGGACAGTGCTTGGTGACATGCTTAGCAGCTGAGTGTAGTTTCCCTAATGTGATGTTATGTCCAGATATTTGTAGGACAGAGTGTTGCCTGGCCCCCATAAGTGTTGTGTATTTCTGACACATCAGTGGGCTGATGTGAGGATTTCAGTCACTAACTAGTGGGAAGTAATTGAGTGTTGGACTTGTGCTATTTCAGTCAATATATGTTATTACAGACAAGAGGGTGTTACTGTAGCAACTGTGTCAGCTGCTCTAATACAGTATTTCAGATATGTCTCTATTTCCATGGCTTTCTCCCCCCACTTTGTCAGGCCTGGCCCAGGTTCGTTGCACTAAGGGAGTCTGAGCCTACCTCAGGACTGTCTGGATTGTTACAGTATGTCCAGGTTTATTGCTCATATTTCTGGTCTATTCCACAGATGCATTATTTTCATATCCCTGGTAAATCACTGTGATGATCTGAGGATTTCTGACAGTAAATGACATTCATTTCAGTTTCAGAACTCACATCCTTCAGAACATGTATGCTGAAACAAACCCTGTCATTCTGGCAACATTCTACATTTATAAGAGCAATATTTAAAATATGTCCCTAATTTTGTCCCATTGCCCCCCCCCCATTTGGACAGCCTTGGGCCAGATTTCTTGCAGTAAGGGGTTGGTAGGTATGGTTCTGAAGCATGACTCTGCTACATGTTATGAGTATATATATATATATATATATATATATATATATATATATATATATATATATATATATATATATATATATATATATATATATATATATATATATATATATATATATGTGTGTGTGTGTGTGTGTGTGTGTGTATTTTATATCTATATCACTATTTATATTATGTATATATTTGTCCATATATATGCATCTCCATACATAAATACACTTGTATATGTATAAATACGAAACCTAAACAATTCTATGGAATCTTTTCCCTACTGTTGAATGAGCATATGTTGGAAAAAACATCATCAGTTTCTACAGCTCAAATGGTGTAGTGGTGCATTACTCTGACTATGATGTACAGGGCCCTAGGTTCAAGACGTGGCAGGGCTGATACTTTTGTTGTTCTTACAGCCGCTTACTCATGCTTACATCCGTGCTAATTCTTTAAAAGCAAAGAAAAAGGGGTGATAGGAAAGTGGTGGAAAAGGGGCATGCAGAGGGAAGAACAATATGAAAGATAGCTACGGATGTGCAGGACGGGTGTAGGGAAGGTCTATAGCTGTCCATTTGTTATACAGCAACAGCTGTGCATTTCTACAGAATTTGAAGGTGAATTTGGGCACTCAAACCCCAGAGAGAGGGGTGAGGACAGCAGCAATGTGTTATTAAACCTGCTAAGCATAGTTGAGCATTGCTAAGCATTGCTCACAGTTCATTCTCATAATATACCACACTAACGACTTCATTTAGTAAGTGTATATGATTTCTATTACATGACATGGCTGTATGTGCTTTCATTACAGTAGCAATGGGTGTAACTATACGGTATGGGACACATGTATACATGGGTGTTTTCACATGTTATATGCACTCACACATCATTTTACACCAGCTACACTACCCTATTTGACAAAGATAACTTACCACATATTTTAATATGAACATAGTACTTTTAACACTGTTTTCCTATGTAAATTTGGATTGCCTGATGTATTACTAGAGCTGTGTATCCCTGCATGCAAAGCTGAGACTGACCACTACACTATCTTGGTTTGGGAAGTTGAGCTGTATATTTTTATTTATCACCTATTGGATATTAATATTATATTACTATATTGAATGGAAAGTATTGAGGTTTTTGGCCATGTCATTGAGGACTGCTGTCATGACACAATGGCATACATTTCAGTTTCAGACTTGTATCTTTCTGAACATTAATGCTAATGCTAATGCATAACCTGTTTTCTATCAACATTCTTTCTGCCCTCTGTGCAGATGGGATGACACCGGTGGTCAGGCTGTGGTTGACTACACTGCAGAATGGGTCTGAGAGCCCAAGCCTGTGTTCATGTTGGATGCAGCCAGGAATGGTATCAGGCCTATGGAGACCTCTGTGTATTGCCTTTGAGAGGGCATTACAGGCCTGCTTCTTGATCATGAGGGGAGGGGGGCAGGTGCTGTATATGCACATGTGTACCTATGGTGGGACAGGGAGGTGATGTTTACACTTCACCTGTCTGCAGCCAGTTGCCTATATCCATGGCATATGTGTATGTGGTGTTATTGACCACCACAACAGAGCAGATATGTGTGTTGCCTCTGGAATTACAGACACACATCTGGAAGGCCTAGTGATTGGCCTTGGTGGATATCTCCAGTTTTCACTCAAAGACAGCCTTAGGGTACATCACCTGTGACCTTTTTTGCTTGTGCAGAACAAGGTGACATGGCTTCCAATGAGGCACCTGTTCCTTTTTGGCCCATCCTGCGGTTATTTTCACCTATTATGGTATTTGCATATTACTGCTGTCCATCACAGATGTTCAGCCTAGCTTGAGGGGGTTGATGTTGTCCTGTTGGTTATTGTTGAGGCCACAAAGCTATGTAGGTGCCCACATAGTATTGTGGTGTGGGCTTGGACACAGCTGCTAGTTCCAACATATGGGACACCCTTCATGTGGGTCTTGCCCATTTTCCTTGCCTGTGTGGGGGCATTATGGAAGTGTGGGGGCTACAGCTTCACAGACAGTAGGTGGGAATACCTCATAGGACAGGACATGTGGAGCCAGCCCAACAACTTTGGGGACAAAGCTCCAGAATTGGGAACAGATTGTATGTCATTAGTGCTGTTATACTCATGAAGGGTTGCTAGATTGACAGGGTTCATCTGGACATGCATTTACTGGGTGACTTGACATCTGACAGTGCTATGCTCCTGACATACCTCTCAACTGGCATGTTGTCCACACACTGGCCATATGTTTGCCTGTTATGCTTGGTCTGTTCCTTGAACAACGTCTGTTTTTGTGGGGTTGGTAGGATAATGTGAGGACTGTAGTCAGTAACTGTTGAGATCCATTGGTGTTCCAGACATCATATCCTTCAGGGATGTTACGTTACAACAACACGTGTAACACCATCTACTGTTTCAATTTGTAACACCATTATATGTGAAATGTCCCTCTTTCCAGCCCCCTGTCTCACGAGTACATCATGCGTTGTAGGTGGGTAGGGAGAATAGCAGATGTGCATGCCATACATCCTTTACCTATCTGACTCTGCATGCTGCTACACCTGCTGGTGGTCTATCAGGTCTGTATGCTTGTAGGGGCTGACTGAAATGTCCTGTAACACCATAGGATTCCCACTACATTGTGAATTTGGCCAGTATATGTTGGTGTAATGTGTGACTGGCAATCAGGATATGTTTGCTCAGACAGTCATTCTACTCTAGAGTTCATTTTGGGTACTGGTATGTTGCTGTGACTGTGCTGCAAATGTTTTGGGTGGACATTTTTGCGACACTCTCAGCTTTTCATTACAGTTCCATCCCCGGTAGTGCATGCTGTATTTGAATATACATGGGTAATTGCCCAGAGGTGATGTAGGGGAGTGTCATGTTGGTCTTACTGTGCTTTATAAGGTGCTGGGTGACATGTTTGGCAGCTGTCAGGGGATTTCAATTCTGTTACATCACTGCGGTCATACCTCTACTCTGTCCAGAGGCCTAGACACTGTCCAGATGCATGGTTCATATGTTAGGTCTGTTCCCCAGACAGTTGTTGTCCTTGGCTAATCAGTAGAATACTGTAGGGAATGCAGTCAGTAAATGCTAACATCCATTGGTGTTACTGACTTCATATGATCCCAGAAAATGGACATATATCCAGCTAGACTAGCCCAGTCAACAAATGTAAAATAAAATAAAATAAATATCCCACAGAAAAGATATATTACAACAAAGCCAGTAACATCAGCAACTGTTTACATTTATAACAGCAATATGTCCAATATACCCCTGGGTTTGGGCCTCTGCCCCCCAATTATGTCAGGCTTTGTCCAGATGTCATGCACTAAGAGGTTCAGAGGTATGTAGTATCATTATTTATTGCATTCATTCCTACTACCATCCCAGTGATGTCATGGACCCCCAGACATGTAACAAGGAAGTGACCACAGATATGAGTCCTGTGCCTATACATTCTGTGAGAAAGTGTACATTTGAGAGGTCTGTATATGTCTGCCCATTGTTAAAAGACTGTCAGGATTGTGTAGCAGTGTAATGTGTACATGTTATTTGGGCTGTGTTGGGAGGGGGGGTACATGTGAGTGTCATGGGCCCTTTCTATCTGACTGTGCATGCTGCTCCAGTTTCTGGTTCCCTATCACCTGTATATGTTTATACATGCAGACCATGACATGTTCTGTAACACCTCAAGATTCCTTCTACACTGTGACTTGGGGCAGTATATGTAGGGGTAATGTGTGAGCGGCAAACTGGATTTTGTTGCTCACACAGTCACTATATTGTAGTGTTCAGTTTGCTAACTGGTATGTCACTGTGAATGTGGTGCAATTGTTTAGGGGTATGCACTTTCACACCAGTGTCTGTTTTCCACTAGTGTTACATCTCTGTATTGCCTGTTATATTTGCT